>NW_025749327.1:0-25719 GCF_021184085.1 Oncorhynchus gorbuscha
TCTCTCCTTGTTTTCCGTACCTGCCCTGTCGGATCCTTGTCTATATTCACCGTGCTGTGTCTATGTTTTGCCCTGTCGTGTCGTGTTTCCCTCAGATGCTGCGTGGTGAGCAGGTGTCTGAGTCTGCTAGGTTCAAGTGCCTTCCCGAGGCAACCTGCAGTTCTTGATCAAGTCTCCAGTCTGTTCTCGTCTTTACGAGTAGTATTATGCCTTTTGTTTTGTTAAGTATCTTACTGGATTAAAAACTCTGTTTTCGCCAAGTCGCTTTTGGGTCCTCATTCACCTGCATAACAGAAGGATCCGACCAAGGAATGGACCCAGCGACTACAGAGGCTCGTAACACTGCCGTCAAGATCCAAGGAGCCATGCTCGGCAGACACGAGCAGGAATTGTCTGCTGCTCGCCATGCCGTGGAGAACCTGGCCGCTCAGGTTTCCGACCTCTCTGGACAGTTCCAGAGTCTTCGTCTCGTGCCACCTGTTACTTCCTGGCCTGCCGAGCCTCCGGAACCTAGGGTTAATAACCCACCTTGCTACTCCGGGCAGCCCACGGAGTGCAGCTCCTTTCTCACCCAGTGTGATATTGTGTTCTCTCTCAACCCAACACATACTCTAGCGAGAGAGCTCGGGTTGCTTACGTCATTTCACTCCTTACTGGCCGGGCCCGAGTGGGGCACAGCTATCTGGGAGGCAAGGGCTGATTGTTCTAACAATTACCAGAACTTTAAAGAGGAGATGATTCGGGTTTTTGACCGTTCAGTTTTTGGTGGGGAGGCTTCTAGGGCCCTGGCTTCCCTATGCCAAGGTGATCGATCCATAACGGATTACTCTATAGAGTTTCGTACTCTTGCTGCCTCTAGTGACTGGAGCAGGCCGGCGCTGCTCGCTCGTTTTCTGGAGGGACTCCACACAGTGGTCAAAGATGAGATTCTCTCTCGGGAGGTTCCTTCCAGTGTGGACTCTTTGATTGCTCTCGCCATCCGCATAGAACGACGGGTAGATCTTCGTCACCAAGCTCGTGGAAGAGAGCTCGCGTCAACGGTGTTTCCCTGCTCCGCATCGCAACCATCTCCCTCCTCTGGCTCAGAGACTGAGCCCATGCAGCTGGGAGGTATTCGCATCTCGACCAAGGAGAGGAACGGAGGATCACCAACCGCCTGTGCCTCTATTGCGGATTTGATGGACATTTTGTCAATTCATGTCCAGTAAAAGGCCAGAGCTCATCAGTAAGCGGAGGCTACTGGTGGCGCTACTACTCAGGTCTCTTCATCTAGATCCTGTACTACTATGTCGGTCCATCTACGCTGGACCGGTTCGGTGCTACATGCAGTGCCTTGATTGACTCTGGGGCTGAGGGTTGTTTCATGGACGAAGCATGGGTTCGGAAACATAACATTCCTTTCAGACAGTTAGACAAGCCTACGCCCATGTTTGCCTTAGATGGTAGTCATCTTCCCAGTATCAGATTTGAGACACTACCTTTAACTCTCACAGTATCTGGTAACCACAGTGAGACTATTTCTTTTTTGATTTTTCGTTCACCTTTTACACCTGTTGTTTTGGGTCATCCCTGGCTAGTATGTCATAATCCTTCTATTAATTGGTCTTGTAATTCTATCCTATCCTGGAACGTATCTTGTCATGTGAAGTGTTTAATGTCTGCCATCCCTCCCATTTCTTCTGTCCCCACTTCTCAGGAGGAACCTGGCGATTTGACAGGAGTGCCGGAGGAATATCATGATCTGCGCACGGTCTTCAGTCGGTCCCGAGCCAACTCCCTTCCTCCTCACCGGTCGTATGATTGTAGTATTGATCTCCTTCCGGGGGACCACTCCTCCTCGGGGTAGACTATACTCTCTGTCGGCTCCCGAACGTAAGGCTCTCGAGGATTATTTATCTGTGTCTCTTGGCGCCGGTACCATAGTGCCTTCTTCCTCTCCGGCCGGGGCGGGGTTCTTTTTGTTAAGAAGAAGGACGGTACTCTGCGCCCCTGCGTGGATTATCGAGGCTGAATGACATAACGGTTAAGAATCGTTATCCGCTTCCCCTTATGTCATCAGCCTTCGAGATTCTGCAGGGAGCCAGGTGCTTTACTAAGTTGGACCTTCGTAACGCTTACCATCTCGTGCGCATCAGAGAGGGGACGAGTGGAAAACGGCGTTTAACACTCCGTTAGGGCATTTTGAGTACCGGGTTCTGCCGTTTGGTCTCGCCAATGCGCCAGCTGTTTTTCAGGCATTAGTTAATGATGTTCTGAGAGACATGCTGAACATCTTTGTTTTTGTCTATCTTGACGATATCCTGATTTTTTCACCGTCACTCGAGATTCATGTTCAGCACGTTCGACGTGTTCTACAGCGCCTTTTAGAGAATTGTCTCTACGTAAAGGCTGAGAAGTGCTCTTTTCATGTCTCCTCCGTTACTTTTCTCGGTTCCGTTATTTCCGCTGAAGGCATTCAGATGGATTCCGCTAAGGTCCAAGCTGTCAGTGATTGGCCCGTTCCAAGGTCACGTGTCGAGTTGCAGCGCTTTTTAGGTTTCGCTAATTTCTATCGGCGTTTCATTCGTAATTTCGGTCAAGTTGCTGCCCCTCTCACAGCTCTTACTTCTGTCAAGACGTGTTTTAAGTGGTCCGGTTCCGCCCAGGGAGCTTTTGATCTTCTAAAGAACGTTTTACGTCCGCTCCTATCCTCGTTACTCCTGACGTCACTAGACAATTCATTGTCGAGGTTGGCCTTCAGAGGTAGGCGTGGGAGCCATTCTTTCCCAGCGCTTCCAGTCTGACGATAAGGTTCATCCTTGCGCTTATTTTCTCATCGCCTGTCGCCATCTGAGCGCAACTATGATGTGGGTAACCGTGAACTGCTCGCCATCCGCTTAGCCCTAGGCGAATGGCGACAGTGGTTGGAGGGCGACCGTTCCTTTTGTCGTTTGGACAGACCATAAGAACCTTGAGTACATCCGTTCTGCCAAACGACTTAATGCCCGTCAAGCTCGTTGGGCGTTGTTTTTGCTCGTTTCGAGTTTGTGATTTCTTACCGTCCGGGTAGCAAAAACACCAAGCCTGATGCCTTATCCCGTCTGTTTAGTTCTTCTGTGGCTTCTACTGATCCCGAGGGGATTCTTCCTTATGGGCGTGTTGTCGGGTTAACAGTCTGGGGAATTGAAAGACAGGTTAAGCAAGCACTCACGCACACTGCGTCGCCGCGCGCTTGTCCTAGTAACCTCCTTTTCGTTCCTGTTTCCACTCGTCTGGCTGTTCTTCAGTGGGCTCACTCTGCCAAGTTAGCTGGTCATCCCGGTGTTCGAGGCACTCTTGCGTCTATTCGCCAGCGCTTTTGGTGGCCGACTCAGGAGCGTGACACGCGCCGTTTCGTGGCTGCTTGTTCGGACTGCGCGCAGACTAAGTCGGGTAACTCTCCTCCTGCCGGTCGTCTCAGACCGCTCCCCATTCCTTCTCGACCATGGTCTCACATCGCCCTAGACTTCATTACCGGTCTGCCTTTGTCTGCGGGAAGACTGTGATTCTTACGGTTGTCGATAGGTTCTCTAAGGCGGCACATTTCATTCCCCTCGCTAAACTTCCTTCCGCTAAGGAGACGGCACAAATCATCATCGAGAATGTGTTCAGAATTCATGGCCTCCCGTTAGACGCCGTTTCAGACAGAGGTCCGCAATTCACGTCACAGTTTTGGAGGGAGTTCTGTCGTTTGATTGGTGCGTCCGTCAGTCTCTCTTCCGGGTTTCATCCCCAGTCTAACGGTCAAGCAGAGAGGGCCAATCAGACGATTGGTCGCATACTACGCAGCCTTTCTTTCAGAAACCCTGCGTCTTGGGCAGAACAGCTCCCTGGGCAGAATACGCTCACAACTCGCTTCCTTCGTCTGCTACCGGGTTATCTCCGTTTCAGAGTAGTCTGGGTTACCAGCCTCCTCTGTTCTCATCCCAGCTTGCCGAGTCCAGCGTTCCCTCCGCTCAAGCGTTTGTCCAACGTTGTGAGCGCACCTGGAGGAGGGTGAGGTCTGCACTTTGCCGTTACAGGGCACAGACTGTGAGAGCCGCCAATAAACGCAGGATTAAGAGTCCAAGGTATTGTTGCGGCCAGAGAGTGTGGCTTTCCACTCGCAACCTTCCTCTTACGACAGCTTCTCGTAAGTTGACTCCGCGGTTCATTGGTCCGTTCCGTGTCTCCCAGGTCGTCAATCCTGTCGCTGTGCGACTGCTTCTTCCGCGACATCTTCGTCGCGTCCATCCTGTCTTCCATGTCTCCTGTGTCAAGCCCTTTCTTCGCACCCCCGTTCGTCTTCCCTCCCCCCCTCCCGTCCTTGTCGAGCGCACCTATTTACAAGGTACGTAAGATCATGGACATGCGTTCTCGGGGACGGGGTCACCAATACTTAGTGGATTGGGAGGGTTACGGTCCTGAGGAGAGGAGTTGGGTTCCGTCTCGGGACGTGCTGGACCGTTCGCTTATTGATGATTTCCTCCGTTGCCGCCAGGGTTCCTCCTCGAGTGCGCCAGGAGGCGCTCGGTGAGTGGGGGGGTACTGTCATGTTTTGTCATTAATTATCATGTCTTGTCCCTGTGCTTCCCCTTCTATTCGTTTCCCTCTGCTGGTCTTATTAGGTTCTTTCCCTCTTTCTATCCCTCTCTCTCCCCCTCCCTCTCTCACTCTCTCGCTCTCTCTTCTCTCTATCGTTCCGTTCCTGCTCCCAGCTGTTCCTATTCCCCTAATCAATCATTTAGTCTTCCCACACCTGTTCCCGATCCTTTTCCCTGATTAGAGTCCCTATTTCTCTCCTTGTTTTCCGTACCTGCCCTGTCGGATCCTTGTCTATATTCACCGTGCTGTGTCTATGTTTTGCCCTGTCGTGTCGTGTTTCCCTCAGATGCTGCGTGGTGAGCAGGTGTCTGAGTCTGCTAGGTTCAAGTGCCTTCCCGAGGCAACCTGCAGTTCTTGATCAAGTCTCCAGTCTGTTCTCGTCTTTACGAGTAGTATTATGCCTTTTGTTTTGTTAAGTATCTTACTGGATTAAAAACTCTGTTTCGACTGTCCCAAAAAAACCCTTTGAGTACACCATTTTTCGTTCCAGGTAGAACCCTTTTGGGTTCCATGTAGTACCCTTTACACCAAGGGTTCTACATGGAACCTAAGTACCTATTATACCTGGAAACAAGATGGGTTCTCTTACGGGGACAGACAAATAACCTTTTTGGAGCGAAGAGTGAACCTAGCAGACCCTAAAAGGTATATTTTATCACAATCAAAGTAACACAATTATAGTGATTTGATGAAAACGCAACTTGCTATGCGGCAGTCAAACATAATAATTTATATTGACTAAACCGTCTTCTTTCCCCACTAGTCTGATTAAAAGTGTAAAAACAAACTGCGCGTACCTAAGTGGTAAAAAGAAACTAGAGCGCTAAACTCCAGCGGGACAGTCTGTTTACAATCTGAGCAAATCCGCCCCGCCTGCCAAACAAAACGTGTTTGTTTTTATAGACATGGACTAAGCAATCGAGCTGGCTTCCCTTCACAGTATTGTGGTAAGCTGTATTCTGAGCCCCGCTCCCCAAAGACGAGTAGATTACATGCTGTTTTACAGAGTCAAAATAATCCTTCAGATTTGTGGCAAATAATTCAGGCCAGTTACTTTAGTGTCCTTCAAGGGGGATAAAATCCACTTGCTGACATTTAAGTTGTTTGTTACACTGCGTAAACAATCTCAACTCTCAGGGGGAATTAACTGATCCTAAAAACTTTTTTTCTATGAGGAGATTCATAGTTTTCAAAGAACAACACTGTACATGGAGACTGTAGAAATGTCAACATCTATGACGTCATTTATCAGTCCACACCACCATATAAAAAGAGAACAGGAACAGAATTCACACACACGGGACAACGTGTCGCTTTCCTCTTTTCAGAAACATAATTCTGTCCAACTAATTTTGCTGAATGCATTTTATTTTCTACAGTTGAAATCGGAAGTTTTACTTACCACCTGAGCCAAATATATCTTAACTCTAATTTTTCACAATTCCTTACATTTAATCCTAGTAAACATTCCTAATTTAGGTCAGTTAGGATCACCACTTTATTTTAAGAATGTGAATGATTTGTTTCAGTTTTTATTTCTTCTTCACATTCCCAGTGTGTCAGAAGTTTACATACACTCAAATAGTATTTGGTAGCATTGCCGTTAAATTGTTTAACTTGGGTCAAACATTTTGGGTAGCCTTCACAAGCTTCCCCACAATAAGTTGGGTGAATGTTGTCCCATTCCTCTTGACAGAGCTGGTGTAACTGAGTCAGGTTTGTAGGCCTCCTTGCTCTCACACACTTGTTCAGTTATGCGATATTTTCTAGCGATTCAGGGGGCTTTGTGATGCCACTCCAATACCTTGAATTTGTTGTCCTTAAGCCATTTTGCTACAACTTTGGAAGTATGCTTGGGTTCATTGTTGATTTGGAAGACCCATTTGTGACCAAGCATTAACTTCATGACTGATATCTTGAGATGTTGCTTCAATATATCCACATAATTTTCCTACCTCATGACGCCATCTATTTTGTAAAGTGCACCAATCCCTCCTTCAGCAAAGCATCCCCACAGCATGATGCTGCCACCCCATGCTTCACGGTTGGGATGGTGTTCTTCAGCTTGCAAGCCTCCCCCTATGGCCAAACAGTTATATTTTTGTTTAATAATATATGCCATTTAGCAGACGCTTTTATCCAAAGCGACTTACAGTCATGTGTGCATACATTCTACGTATGGGTGGTCCCGGGGATCGAAGCCACTACCCTGGCGTTACAAGCGCCATGCTCTACCAACTGAGCTACAGTTTAATCAAACCAGAGGATATTTCTCAAAGAATATTGTCTTTGTCCCCATGTGCAGTTGCAAAACGTAGTCTGGCTTTTTTTTATGGCGGTTTTGGAGCAGTGGCTTCTTCTTTGCTGAGCGGCCTTTCAGGTTATGTCGATATAGGACTTATTTTAATGTGGATATAGATACTTTTGTACCTGTTTCCTCCAGCATCTTCACAGGATCCTTTGCTGTTGTTCGTGGATTGATTTACTTTTCGCACCAAAGCACGTTCATCTCTGGGAGACAGAACGTGTCTCCTTCCAGAGCGGTATGATGGCTGTGTGGTCCCATGGTGTTTATCCTTGCAAATTATTGTTTGTACAGATGACCATGGTACCTTCAGGCGTTTGGAAATTGCTCCCAAGGATGAACCAGACTTGTGGAGGTCTACAATTTCTTTCTGATGTCTTGGCTGATTTCTTTTGATTTTCCCATGATGTCAAGCAAAAGGGCACTGAGTTTTAAGGTAGGCCTTGAAATGCATCCACAGGTACACCTCCAATTGACTCAAATCAGAAGCTTCTATAGCCATTACACCATTTTCTGGAATGTTCCAAGCTGTTTAAGTGCACAGTCAACTTAGTGTATGTAAACTTCTGACCCACTTGAATTGTGATCCTGTGAATTATAAGTTAAATAATCTGTCTGTAAACAATTGTTGGAAAAATGTCTTGTGTCATGCACAAAGTAGATGTCCTAACAGACTTACCAAAACTATAGTTTGTTAACAAGAAATATGTAGAGTGGTTGAAAAACTACTTTTAATGACTCTAACCTAAGTGTATATAAACTTCCGTTAAAGTCAACTGTACATAGGAAGCCGGGTCCACAGCCTATAGTATAAACATTTATTGGGATGCTTTATGGTAAATACTGCTGTAATTTATTGCCCTGTCACATTTATCCCTGTGTGACTCATAGAGTCTTGAGCTCATTCCAAATAGCACCATATTCCCTATATAGTGAACTACTTTTGACCAGGGACTATAGGGGGCCAGTTGGGACACAGCCTTGGTTGGCAACACTAAACTAGACTGAATAATAATAATAATAATAATATATTCCATTTAGCAGACGCTTTTATCCAAAGCGACTTACAGTCATGTGTGCATACATTCTACGTATGGGTGGTCACGGGATTGAACCCACTACCCTGGCGTTACAAGCGCCATGCTCTACCAACTGAGCTACAGAAGGACCATGAATAAGGCACCAAGGCTGTAAAACCTAGATGTATCACTTCCTGTTTGGGCTCAAAGGAACGCTGTAAGGATTTTTCATGCCTACCAATCTCCAGGACACTAATTGCTTTGGAACAACGCTCTAGGGAGCAATACATTTCCATGAGGTGTTTATTTTCTTTTCAGAATGGTGTTGTTCATCAGCCATTAAATTAGCCTCTAAACTAGAGCATCTTTTGAAATTTCCATCAATTATACCCTACCCTCATTATTCATCTCATATGATATGTCTTAATGCTGCATCATGTAACATGTATCACTAGCCACTTTAACTATGCATTTGTTTCAGGATACATCTACTGTGATGGCGGTAACATACAGAATGTAGGCAGGAATACAAGAAAATACCATGAGGTGAGCACAATGTTCATTTGTCAGAGGGACAGTAAGTGACTATTGAAGAGGTACAGTAAGTTACTATTGAAGAGGTACAGTAAGTTACTATTGAAGAGGGACAGTAAGTTACTATTTAAGAGGGACAGTAAGTTACTATTGAAGAGGTACAGTAAGTTACTATTGAAGAGGTACAGTAAGTGACTATTGAAGAGGTACAGTAAGTTACTATTGAAGAGGGACAGTAAGTTACTATTGGAGAGGTACAGTAAGTACCTTTGCAATAGGTCTCTTTGTGTTTGTATCTACCAGGAGTATCTGGTTTAGAGCACAACCACAGATCTTTTTTTGTAGGGTATCAGGTCTCTTTGAAGAGGGACAGTAAGTCTGAGGGACATTATTACTACCAGAGGTACAGTAAGTTACTATTGGTCTCTTTGTGTCTGTATCTATTGAGAGGTATCAAGTCTCTTTGTGTCTGTATCTACCAGGGGTATCAGGTCTCTTTGTGTCTGTATCTACCAGAGGTGCAGGTCTCTTTGTGTCTGTATCTACCAGAGGTATCAGGTCTCTTTGTGTCTGTATCTACCAGAGGTATCAGGTCTCTTTGTGTCTGTATCTACCAGAGGTATCAGGTCTCTTTGTGTCTGTATCTACCAGGGGCATCAGGTCTCATTGTGTCTGTATCTACCAGGGGCATCAGGTCTCTTTGTGTCTGTATCTACCAGAGGTGCAGGTCTCTTTGTGTCTGTATCTACCAGGGGCATCAGGTCCCTTTGTGTCTGTATCTACCAGAGGTATCAGGTCTCTTTGTGTCTGTATCTACCAGAGGTATCAGGTCTCTTTGTGTCTGTATCTACCAGAGGTATCAGGTCTCTTTGTGTCTGTATCTACCAGAGGTATCAGGTCTCTTTGTGTCTGTATCTACCAGGGGCATCAGGTCTCTTTGTGTCTGTATCTACCAGAGGTGCAGGTCTCTTTGTGTCTGTATCTACCAGAGGTATCAGGTCTCTTTGTGTCTGTATCTACCAGAGGTATCAGGTCTCTTTGTGTCTGTATCTACCAGAGGTGCAGGTCTCTTTGTGTCTGTATCTACCAGAGGTATCAAGTCTCTTTGTGTCTGTATCTACCAGGGGTATCAGGTCTCTTTGTGTCTGTATCTACCAGAGGTATCAGGTCTCTTTGTGTCTGTATCTACCAGAGGTGCAGGTCTCTTTGTGTCTGTATCTACCAGAGGTGCAGGTCTCTTTGTGTCTGTATCTACCAGAGGTATCAGGTCTCTTTGTGTCTGTATCTACCAGAGGTATCAGGTCTCTTTGTGTCTGTATCTACCAGAGGTATCAGGTCTCTTTGTGTCTGTATCTACCAGGGGCATCAGGTCTCTTTGTGTCTGTATCTACTAGAGGTGCAGGTCTCTTTGTGTCTGTATCTACCAGAGGTGCAGGTCTCTTTGTGTCTGTATCTACTAGAGGTGCAGGTCTCTTTGTGTCTGTATCTACTAGAGGTGCAGGTCTCTTTGTGTCTGTATCTACCAGAGGTGCAGGTCTCTTTGTGTCTGTATCTACCAGAGGTATCAGGTCTCTTTGTGTCTGTATCTACCAGAGGTATCAGGTCTCTTTGTGTCTGTATCTACCAGAGGTATCAGGTCTCGTTGTGTCTGTATCTACCAGATACCAGATATTAATATGCTATATTAATATACTGTATCAATATACTATATTAATATACTGTATCAATATACTATATTCATATACTGTATCAATATATTGTATCAATATACTATATTAATATACTGTATCAATATACTGTACCAATATACTGTATCAATATACTGTACCAATATACTGTATTAATATACTGTATCAATATACTATATTAATATACAGTATCAATATACTGTATCAATATACTGTATCAATATACTATATTAATATACTGTATCAATATACTGTATCAATATACTATATTAATATACTGTACCAATATACTGTATCAATATACTGTATCAATATACTATATTAATATACTGTATCAATATACTATATTAATATACTGTATCAATATACTATATTAATATACTGTATCAATATACTATATTAATATACTGTATCAATATACTATATTAATATACTGTATCAATACACTATATTAATATACTGTATCTCCTCCCTGCTATTAGGAACCCCCTGTCTGCGTCCCAAATTGCACCCTGTTTCCTATAATGCACTTCCTTTGACCAGGGAGCATAAGCGTCCCAAATTGCACCCTGTTTCCTTTAATGCACTTCCTTTGACCAGGGAGCATAGCGTCCCCAAATTGCACCCTGTTTCCTATAATGCACTTCCTTTGACCAGGGAGCATAGCGTCCTAAATTGCACCCTGTTTCCTATAATGCACTTCCTTTGACCAGGGAGCATAGCGTCCCAAATGGCACCCTGTTCTCTAGTCAATGGAAGTGCCCTGTATGTGGAATAGGGTGCTATTTGAGACAACCCTGCGTGTTGCAAAGCGTGTCACTAAAGTCGTCTTGTCAGCGTAACGTTTCCACAGCCTTGATAGATGATGTAGGATACAGCTGGTAAGATATTGATTCATTGTACGTCAGTTTGGTTTAAATGAAGAGGCATAGAATCAGACATGTATTTACATTTGACTCATTTAGTAGACACTCGTATCCAGAGCAACTAGGGTTTAAGAGCCTTGCTCAAGGGCACATCGGCAGTTTAAAAAAAAATATAGAATCTTGTCGACTCGGGGACTCAAACCAGCGAAATTTCCGATTACTGGCCCAACTCTCTAAACTTCTAGGCCCTTTAGAATTAGTGGTTTCATTGCCGATTAAACCGTTCTCATTTACAGGGGTGTGAGTGTTCGTAGATATGTCAAATGGGAGGCGGCAGGGTGCTGGATGTATGCCTCAAATGGGGCGGCAGGGTTAGCCTAGTGGTTAGAGTGTAGAGGCGGTAGCCTAGGGTAGCCTAGTGGTTAGAGTGTAGAGGCCTAGGCAGGGTAGCCTAGTGGGTGGCAGGTAGTGGTTAGAGTGTAGAGGTGGCAGGGTAGCCTAGTGGTTAGAGTGGTTAGAGTGTAGGGTGGCAGGGTAGCCTAGTGGTTAGAGTGTGAGTGGGCAGGGTGGCAGGTAGCCTAGTGGTTAGAGTGTGGAGGTGGCAGGGTAGCCTAGTGGTTAGAGTGTAGAGGTGGCAGGGTAGCCTAGTGGTTAGAGTGTAGAGGTGGCAGGGTAGCCTAGTGGTTAGAGTGTAGAGGTGGCAGGTAGCCTAGTGGTTAGAGTGTAGAGGTGGCAGGGGTAGCCCAGTGGTCAGTGGTTAGCCCAGTGGTTAGAGTGTGGGTGGCAGGGTAGCCTAGTGGTTAGAGTGTAGAGGTGGCAGGGGCGTGGTTAGAGTGGAGGGGCGGCAGGGTAGCCTAGTGGTTAGAGTGTAGAGGTGGCAGGGTAGCCTAGTGTTTAGAGCTTTGGACTAGTAACTGGAAGGTTGCAAGTTCAAACCCCTGAGCTGACAAGGTACAAATCTGTTGTTCTGCCCCTGAACAGGCAGTTAACCCACTGTTCCTAGGCCATTATTGAAGGTAAGAATTTGTTCTTAACTGACTTGCCTAGTTAAATAAAGGTACAACATAAAAATAAATATGTCTGTGTGTATGAAATATGCTGAAAATGTATTGCATGTAGAAATATAGGTTTTACCTTGATAGTGAAAACTACATTCAATTCCTTAGTGAGGTTTGCATTCCACATTCACAGATCACCTATATGGTTACTCTACCGAGGCCTGTGTGACGTCAGGAAAGGGGAAATGCATATTTAAGTGGGAAATTAGCAGGTGTTAGCAAACCATTTTACCTAGTTGACAAAATATGCACAATAAGACATGGGATAGGTCCATAGCAACACATTTAATGTATTAGACCCACAATAAAACATCTCCTACATATACCTGTTTGGAAAGGTCCATAGCAACACATTTAATGTATTAGACCCACAATAAAACATCTCCTACATATACCTGTTTGGAAAGGTCCATAATAGCAACACATTTAATGTATTAGACCCACAATAAAACATCTCCTACATATACCTGTTTGGAAAGGTCCCTAGCAACACATTTAAAGGATACAAACATAACATTTTAATTGGAAAAGGGGTTGTTAGATTTTTTGGTATCTTGCAAATCCTTTAACAATTCCCTTTCTTACTAGGTAATACATCCTCCTACTGCTCGCTTATTCCCCTTGTTTTATATGGATCTTAACGTCGGACTTGGTGTCAACCACCAACTGAGAGCCTATAAGCCATCGTGAAAAACAACTGAGTTACTGCCATTGACAGGGAGATGGTGGTGGTATTTCTCTTCCAAGGCGATTGAGGGTGGAATTGAGATATCATTCATGGTAACAGCTGCTGACTCAAACCTCTTGTTAGAATGTTATAAGGAAAGGGGTCAGGGTTTCGATTTCTTTTGGGTTGTGTCGTATATTTTCAGAGAAAGCAGGTTGATGAGAAGTTGTTTGTTTGGCAGCAATGAGGGTCGTTTGGATGTCAGTGATGTGGAGATATCCATGTGGTCCAAGGAGAAATCAATGGTACACTGTGATGTATTGGTTTTGTGGTGGGTTTATTGAGAGGAACTAAGTTTGACTAATGACTATGACTTACTATGTGCTGGTGGCAAGAGACTGGAATTCATGTTTTTGACATCCAGATTATTCATTTGGTAGATTTATGTGATTGTCTGAAATTACGTCAACCAATTGATGATGTGAAAAGTAATTGGATCACCACCCAGATGGTAGAGGGAATTAATGTGAATATCTTTATTAAATACTACATGTATTCGCTTAGCTTTTGATGCGTGTGAAACCAATGATGGAGCGGCAGGTAGCCTAGCGTTTAGAGGCAGGTAGCCTAGCGGTTAGAGTCACATAGCCTAGCGTTTAGATGCAGGTAGCCTAGCGGTTAGAGTCACGTAGCCTAGCGTTTAGAGGGCAGGTAGCCTAGCGGTTAGAGTCACGTAGCCCTAGCGTTTAGAGGCAGGTAGCCTAGCGGTTAGAGTCACATAGCCTAGCGTTTAGATGCAGGTAGCCTAGCGGTTAGAGTCACGTGGCCTAGCGGTTAGAGACAGGTAGCCTAGCGGTTAGAGTCACGTAGCCTAGCGTTTAGAGGCAGGTAGCCTAGCGGTTAGAGTCACATAGCCTAGCGGTTAGAGGCAGGAAGCCTAGCGTTTAGAGGCAGGTAGCCTAGCGGTTAGAGGCAGGTAGCCTAGCAATTAGAGGCAGGTAGCCTAGCGTTTAGAGGCAGGTAGCCTAGCGGTTAGAGGCAGGTAGCCTAGCAATTAGAGGCAGGTAGCCTAGCGTTTAGAGGCAGGTAGCCTGGCGTTTGAGGCAGGTAGCCTAGCGATTAGGAGGCAGGTAGCCTGAGCGTTTAGAGGCAGGTAGCCTGGCGTTTAGGAGGCAGGTATCTAGCGATTGAGGCAGGAAGCCTAGCGGTTAGAGCCACGTAGCCTAGCGGTTAGAGGCAGGTAGCCTAGCGTTTAGAGGCAGGAAGCCTGGCCGGTTAGAGTCACGTAGCCTGGCGTTTAGAGGCAGGTAGCCTAGCGTTTAGAGGCAGGTAGCCTGGCGGTTAGAGGCAGGAAGCCTAGCAGTTAGAGTCACATAGCCTAGCGTTTAGATGCAGGTAGCCTAGCGTTTAGAGGCAGGTAGCCTAGCGATTAGAGGCAGGAAGCCTAGCGGTTAGAGTCACCCTAGCCTAGCATTTAGAGGCAGGTGGCTCTTAGCGGTTAGAGACAGGTAGCCCTAGCGGTTAAAGTCACGTAGCCTAGCGGTTAGAGTCACGTAGCCTAGTGGTTAGAGTGTTAGACTAGTAACTTGGAAGGTTGCTAGTTCAAATCCCAGAGCTGACAAGGTAAATATCTGTCGTTCTGAACAAGGCAGTTAACCCACTGTTCCTAGGCCATCATTGAAAATAAGAATTTAAGAACTACTTACCTTAGTTAAGTAAATGATATATAATAGACAGATTCCACCATGCATTAAAATACATCTCCAGTCAACTGTTTATCTCTCCATCCTGGGATAAATATTATTGACTTGATATTACAAGATATATATGTTTTAAATACATCATATCTATGTTATCTGATCTGCACTGTACTGTCAACTTGAAAGGTCATTTAATTTTGAGGAGTTCACTAACGGCCCCTTATCATGGGCCACTGAGGGAGCTCATGGAATTTTATTAGAGATGATTGAGAATAACACAGAGTAACAGGGATTTGATCCTCATGGTAGAATAACACAGAGTAACAGGGATTTGATCCTCATGATTGAATAGCACAGAGTAACAGGGATTTGATCCTCATGATAGAATAACACAGAGTAACAGGGATTTGATCCTCATGGTAGAATAACACAGAGTAACAGGGGATTTGATCCTCATGGTAGAATAACACAGAGTAACAGGGGATTTGCATAATTTAGCAGACACTCTCATCAAAGCAATTTACAGTAATGAGTGGATACATTTTTTTGTAACTTTTTCCATACTGGTTCCACTCAGGAATCAATCCCACAACCCTGGTGTTTCAAGCGCCAGTCTCAACGAACTGAGCCACAAAGGACCATTTCTTCATCTTGGAAGAATAGCATAAATGGCATTTGGGGGAGGCAGCGTAGCCCAGTGGTTAGAGTGTTGGACTAGTAACTGAAAGGTTGCAAGTTCAAACCCCCGAGCTGACAAGGTACAAATCTGTCGTTCTGCCCCTGAACAGGCAGTTAACCCACTGTTCCTAGGCCGTCATTGAAAATAAGAATTTGTTCTTAACTGACTTGCCTGGTTAAATAAATAAAAAATAAAGCAGCGAGAGAAAAGTGAATCAGCTGTGTTTTTGATCCTGATTGAACCATTCTGTTTGAGTCCAGCTAATTAACATAATAACCCGTTCGTTGAACGAGCAGTTCAAGAGTTCTACACCATCTGCCTACCCAAAGACTTTACCATACTAGATATAGTTCACTCGGAGCACTGCCTGCCCACCATCTGCCTACCCAAAGACTTTACCATACTAGATATAGTTCACTCGGAGCATTGCCTGCCCACCATCTGCCTACCCAAAGACTTTACCATACTAGATATAGTTCACTCAGAGCACTGCCTGCCCACCATCTGCACATCAAAGACTTTACCATATTAGATATAAATTGCCTTCAGAAAGTATTCAGACCCCTTGACTTTTTCCACATTTTATTAGGTTACAGCCTTATTCTAAAATGGATTAAATAAATAAAAATTGTGAAGAATCTACACAAAATACCCCATAATGATAAATACAGAGGTTCGAAACTGAGCTCAGGTGCATCCTGTTTCCATTGATCATCCTTGAGATGTGTCTTCAACTTCATTGGAGTCCACCTGTGGTAAATTCAATTGATTGGACATTTAGAAAGGCACAACCCTGTCTCTTTAAGGTCCAACTATTTTTAGTGCATGTCAGAGCAAAAACCAAGCCATGAGGTCGAAGGAATTGTCTGTAGAGCTTCGAAACAGTCATTGTGTTGAGGTACAGATCTGGGGAAGGGTACCAACAAATTTCTGCAACATTGAAGGTCCCCAAGAACACAGTGGCCTCCATCATTCTTAAATGGAAGAAGTTTGGAACCACCAAGACTCTTCCTAGAGCTGGCCGCCCGACCAAACTGAGCAGTCGGGAAGAAGGGGTTTGGTCACTCTAACAGAGCTCTGGAGTTCCTCTGTGGAGATGGAAGAACTTTCCAGAAGGACAACCATCTCCACAGCACTCCACCAATCACACCTTTATGTTAGGGTGGCCAGACGGAAGCCACTCCTCAGTAAAAGGCAAATGACAGCCCACTTGGAGTTTGCCAAAAAGTTACCTAAAGAATCTCAGATCATGAGAAATAAGATTCTCTGATCTGATGAAACCAAGATTGAACTCTTTGGTCTGAATGCCAAGTTTCACATCTGGAGGAAACCCTGGCACCATCCCTACAGTGAAGCATGAAGGTAGCAGCATCATGCTGTGGGAATGTTTTCAGCAGCAGGGACTAAGACTAGTCAGGATCGAGGCAAAGTAGAGAGAGATCCTGATGAGAACCTGCACCAGAGCACTCAGGACCTCATACTGGGATGAAAGTTCACCTTCCAACAGGACAATGACCCTAAGCACACAGCCAAGACAACGCAGGAGTTGCTTCGGGGACAAGTCTCCGAATGTCCTTGAGTGGCCCAGCCAGAGCCCGGACTTTAACCCGATCGAACATCTCTGGAGAGACCTGAAAATAGCTGTGCAGCAACGCACCCCATCCAACCTGACAGAGTTTGAGAGGATCTGCAGAGAAGAATGGGATGGCAGGGTAGCCTAATGGTTAGAGCGTTGGACTAGTGACCGGAAGGTTGCAAGTTCAAACCCCGAGCTGACAAGGTACGAATATGTCGTTCTGCCCTGAACAGGCAGTTAACCCACTGTTCCCAGGCTGTCATTGAAAATAAGAATTTGTTCTTAACTGGCTTGCCTGGTTAAATAAAGGTAAAATAAAAATTTAAAAACACTCCAAATACAGGTGTGCCAAGCTGGTAGCGGAAGACTCGAGGATGCAATCGCTGCCAAAGGTTGTTCAACAAAGTACTGAGTAAAGGGTAAATTAGCAAAAACCTTTATAAACCCATTTTTGCTTTATTATTATGGGGTATTGTGTGTAGATTGATGAGGGGAAAAAACTATTTAATTCATTTTAGAAAAAGGCTGTAACTTAACAAAAATGTGGGGGGAAAAAATCAAGGGATTTGGATTATTTCCGAAGACACTGTAGTTCACTACATTAAACAGCATGCAGCCTCAGAGAAAACTTGCTTTTAAATATGTGCTTTCTGATGATGTTTCATATAAAAATATAAAATGTTTATATTTACATTTACACTACAAGTAATGTTATATTTATGTTTAATTCCAATACAACTCATCCTACAATGTTTCACTGATCGAATAAGTGCTGTACAGATGAATAATAAAAAATAATAATTGAAAACAGATACAGAGTAATCAATACATATAAATGGGAGGATAAATAAGCTGGGTTGATTTGATTTAACACCTGTCTATGTGCTGTGAGGAGAGGAGGAGCTAGGTTAGTGATGTAATATCTGTCTATGTGCTGTGTGAGGGGAGGAGGAGCTAGGTTAGTGATTTAACATCTGTCTATGTGCTGTGTGAGGAGAGGAGGAGCAAGGTTAGTGATTTAACATCTGTCTATGTGCTGTGTGAGGAGGAGCTAGGTTAGTGATTTAACATCTGTCTATGTGCTGTGTGAGGGGAGGAGGAGCTAGGTTAGTGATGTAATATCTGTCTATGTGCTGTGTGAGGGGAGGAGGAGCTAGGTTAGTGATTTAACATCTGTCTATGTGCTGTGTGAGGAGAGGAGGAGCAAGGTTAGTGATTTAACATCTGTCTATGTGCTGTGTGAGGAGGAGCTAGGTTTGTGATTTAACATCTGTCTATGTGCTGTGTGAGGGGAGGAGGAGCTAGGTTAGTGATTTAACATTTGTCTATGTGCTGTGTGAGGAGAGGAGGAGCTAGGTTAGTGATTTAACATCAGTCTATGTGCTGTGTGAGGGGAGGAGGAGCTAGGTTAGTGATTTAACATCAGTCTATGTGCTGTGTGAGGGGAGGAGGAGCTAGGTTAGTGATTTAACATCTGTCTATGTGCTGTGTGAGGGGAGGAGGAGCTAGGTTAGTGATTTAACATCTGTCTATGTGCTGTGTGAGGAGGAGCTAGGTTAGTGATGTAATATCTGTCTATGTGCTGTGTGAGGAGAGGAGGAGCTAGGTTAGTGATTTAACATTTGTCTATGTGCTGTGTGAGGAGTGGAGGAGCTAGGTTAGTGATTTAACACCTGTCTATGTGCTGTGTGAGGAGGAGCTAGGTTAGTGATTTAACCATTTGTCTATGTCTCAAATCAAATGTTATTTGTCACATGAATTTAACATGAAATGCTTGCTTACGAGCCCTATGTAGAGGGGGCACCTGTACCGAGTCAATGTGCGGGGGTACAGGTTAGTAGTGGTAATTGAGGTCATTTGTACATGTACAGTGCCTTGCAAAAGTATTCATCCCCCTTGGCGTTTTTACAATTTTGGTGCATTACAACCTGTAATTTAAATGGATTTTTATTTGGATTTCATGTAATGGACATACACAAAATAGTTGTGAAATGGTGAAGTGAAATGAAATTGGTGAAGTGAAATAAAGAAAAAAAAGAAAAAAAAAAAAAGTGGTGTGTGCATATGTATTCACCCCCAGAGTCTGCAACACCACTAAGCAAGCGGCACCACCTAGCAAACAACACCATGCAGACCAACGCGCTCTCCAAACAGGTCAAGGACAAAGTTGTGGAGAAGTACAGATCAGGGTTGGGTTATTAAAAATATCAGAAACTTTGAACATCCCACATTAAATCCATTCTTTTTTTAAATGAAAGAATATGGCACCACAACAAACCTGCTAAGAGAGGGCCGCCCACCAAATTCATGGACCAGGCAAGGAGGGCATTAATCAGAGAGCCAACAAAAAGACCAAAGATAACCCTGAAGGAGCTGCAAAGCTCCACAGTGGAGATTGGAGTATCTGTCCATGGGACCACTTTAGAGCTGGGCTTTACGGAAGAGTGGCCAGAAGAAAGCCATTGCTTAAAGAAAAAAATAAGCAAACACTTTTGGTGTTCGCCAAAAGGCATGTGGGAGACTCTGTAACTGTATTAATGTTGGTAAAACTATTAATATTGGTAATATTAATTCATATTTATATTAATATTGTTGTAGCAGCAGGCTAGCCTAGTGGTTAGAGCGTTGGACTAGTAACCAAGAGGTTGCATGTTCAAATCCCCGAGCTGTCAAGGTACAAATCTGTCATCATTGAAAATAAGAATTTGTTCTTAACTGACTTGCCTATTAAAAAAAATAAAACACGACTAATATTGGTAACATTATTAATATTGGTAACAGTCTGTTAATATTGGTAACATTATTAATATTGGTAACAGTCTGTTAATATTGGTAACATTATTAATATTGGTAACAGTATTAATATTGGTAACAGTCTGTTAATATTGGTAACACTATTAATATTGGTAACAGTCTGTTAATATTGGTAACACTATTAATATTGGTAACACTCTATTAATATTGGTAACACTATTAATATTGGTAACACTATTAATATTGGTAACAGTCTGTTAATATTGGTAACACTATTAATATTGGTAACAGTCTATTAATATTGTTTATATTAAAACTATATTCATATTCATAAAACTATTCATATTGGTAACACTATTAATATTGGTAACACTTATTAATGTTGGTAACTCTATTAATATTGGTAACACTATTAATATTGGTAGCAATCTATTAATATTGGTAACATTAATATTGTAACTGTTAATATTGGTAACACTCTATTAATGTTGGTAACTCACTATTAATATTGGTAACTCTATTAATATTGGTAACACTATTAATGTTGGTAACTCTATTAATATTGAACTATTAATATTGGTAAGATTATTAATACTAAAACTATTAATATTGGTAAGATTATATTAAAACTATATTCATATTCATAAAACTATTAATATTGGTAACACTCTATTAATAATGGTAACAGTACTAATATTGGTAACACTATTAATATTGGTAACACTCTATTAATGTTGGTAACAGTCTATTAATATTGGTAACACTCTATTAATATTGGTAGCAATCTATTAATATTGGTAACTCTATTAATATTGGTAACAATCTATTAATATTGGTAACACTCTATTAATGTTGGCAACACTATTAATATTGGTAACAGTCTATTAATATTGGTAACACTCTATTAATGTTGGTAACAGTCTATTAATATTGGTAACACTCTATTAATATTGGTAACAATCTATTAATATTGGTAACAGTCTATTAATGCTGGCAACACTATTAATATTGGTAACACTCTATTAATGTTGGTAACAGTCTGTTAATATTGGTAACACTCTATTAATATTGGTAACAATCTATTAATATTGGTAACAATCTATTAATATTGGTAACACTCTATTAATGTTGGTAACAGTCTGTTAATATTGGTAACACTCTATTAATATTGGTAACAATCTATTAATATTGGTAACAGTCTATTAATGCTGGCAACACTATTAATATTGGTAACACTCTATTAATGTTGGCAACACTATTAATATTGGTAACAGTCTATTAATATTGGTAACTCTATTAATATTGGTAACACTATTAATATTGGTAACTCTATTAATATTGGTAACACTATTAATATAGGTAACACTATTAATATTGGTAACACTCTATTAATGTTGGTAACAGTCTATTAATATTGGTAACACTATTGATACTTGTAACACTTTTAATATTGTAAACACTATTGATACTGGTAACAGACTATTAATATTGGTAACACTATTAATATTGGTAACACTATTGATACTTGTAACACTTTTAATATTGGTAACACTTTTAATATGGGCAACAGTCTATTAATATTGGTAACAATCTATTAATATTGGTAACACTTTTAATATTGGTAACAGTCTATTAATATTGGTAACACTATTAATGTTAGACCCCAGTTCCTACATTTGAACTTTATTTTTTTAAATTTATTTTAAACGATGTTACATTTTATCTCTGGGACCCTCAGGATGACAAATCAGAGCAAGATCTTTTTAAAAACCTTTATTTAACTAGGCAAGTCAGTTAAGAACAAATTCTTATTTTCAATGACGGCCTAGGAACACTGTGTTAACTGCCTTGTTCAGGGGCAGAACGACCGTTTTTTACCTTGTCAGCTTGGGGATTCGATCTTGCAACCTTTTTGGTTATTAGACCAACGCTTTAACCACCAGGCTACCCGCTGCCCCAAGATCACTGAATGTAGGTACATTATTTACCTTCAGAGGTGAATGTATCAAACCAGTTGCCGTGATAAGTGTTTTTGTTGTTGTCCACTCTCCTCAAACAATAGCATGATATTTCTTTCCACTGTAATAGCTACTGTTGATTGGACACTGCAGTTAGATTAACAAGCATTTATAAGACATGTCTATGTCCCAGAAAGTTGACTGTTGTACACTATGTCATTCTAGTCACAGTAGCGCACGTTAGCAGCAACCTTCCCGGGTTTAGGGACAACCAAATCTCGTAGAGGATTAAAGGGAAACAGATCCTCTTCATCTCTGATTGGCCTTTCGTGCTTACCTTTCAATAGCAACACCTGTTAACTTCCCTGCGACATCACAAGCAGAACAAGATATCACCCCAGAAATCACCTGGAATATAAAATGAGCTAAAAGTTGTACTCAGCAACACAAGATAACACACCCACAAACTCCCAAGTATGTATTTGAACACGATCCTTTTATAGGTTACTTTACGAAGAAAACAATTATGTCAGAGATGAACTAGCAAACGAATAAAGCATAAAAAAAATATATGGGAGTGGGAGTTTAATATCCCAATCTGAGATATTACTATGTTTCTGGAGAACAATTGAAAAAACCTATTTACCTATTTGTCCTTCTCTTTTCTCTCTCTCACTGTTTTATAAGGCCTGTCTGTCTGCCTTTATTCTCTCTTTCTCTCTCTCTCTCTCTCCCGCTCTCTCTCTCTCTCTCTCTCTCTCTCTCTCTCTCTCTCTCTCTCTCTCTCTGTCTCTCTCTCTCTCTCTCTGTCTGTCTGCCTGTCTGTCTGCCTGTTACTGTGTTCTCTCCTCTCTCTCTTTCTGTTTTCTAAAGCCTGTCTGTCTGTCTGTCTGTCTGTCTGTCTGTCTGTCTGTCTGTCTGTCTGTCTGTCTGTCTGTCTGTCTGTCTGTCTGTCTGTCTGTCTGTCTGTCTGTCTGTCTGTCTGTCTGTCTGTCTGTCTGTCTGTCTGTCTGTCTGTCTGTCTGTCTGTCTGTCTGTCTGTCTGTCTGTCTGTCTGTCTGTCTGTCTGTCTGTCTGTGACTGTATTCTCTCCTCTCTCTGATGTAATGGGTGTTTGTCCTGTAACCACTTTAACTCACAGGATGAATACATTAATAAAACGTGCACTAAAGTCTCTGTTGCTGCTGTTGTCTGAGCTGAGGACCGTGTTGAGTCAAACTGAATATATATACTTCTTTATTCTCACAGGAATAAAGCAAAAGGCTTAGGAAGCCTTATCTGCACAAAAGCACAACGTCATCAGTGATACCATGCATGACGACTGTAACATCCAATGAATAATTTTAAGATATTCTATTGGTTTGTGTATCTTTGTCCTGTAGAGTGTGAGTGAACTACGCCCCAGGTGAGTTATAAAGGCAGCTGTACCAGTTGGGCTTCAGTAGCTACACAGCTAATTTATTAGCTACTGTATAATTAATCATGGGGAACTGTATAGTTAATCATCATGGTGAATTGTATAGTTAATCATCAGGGGGAACTGTATAGTTAATCATCATGGGGAACTGTATAGTTAATCATGGTGAACTGTATAGTTAATCATGGGGAACTGTATAGTTAATTATCATGGGAACTGTATAGTTAATCATCATGGGAACTGTGTAGTTAATCATTGGGAACTGTATAGTTAATCATGGGGAACTGTATAGTTAATCATCATGGGGAACTGTATAGTTAATCATCATGGGAAATTGTATAGTTAATTATGGGGAACTGTGTAGTTAATCATGGGGAACTGTATAGTTAATCATCATGGTGAACTGTATATTTAATCATCATGGGGAACTGTATAGTTAATCATCATGGGGAACTGTATAGTTAATCATCATGGGGAACTGTATAATTAATCATGGTGAACTGTATAGTTAATCATGGGGAACTGTATAGTTAATCATCATGGGGAACTGTATAGTTAATCATGGGGAACTGTATAGTTAATCATCATGTTGAACTGTATAGTTAATCATCATGGGGAACTGTATAGTTAATCATGGTGAACTGTATAGTTAATCATGGGGAACTGTATAGTTAATCATCATGGTGAACTGTATAGTTAATCATGGTGAACTGTATATTTAATCATGGGGAACTGTATAGTTAATCATCATGGGGAACTGTATAGTTAATCATCATGGGGAACTGTATAGTTAATCATCATGGGGAACTTGGGGAACTGTATAGTTAATCATGGGAACTGTATAGTTAATCATCATGGGGAACTGTATAGTTAATCATCATGGGGAACTGTATAGTTAATCATCATGGGGAACTGTATAGTTAATCATCATGGGGAACTGTATAGTTAATCATGGTGAACTGTATAGTTAATCATCATGGGGAACTGTATAGTTAATCATGGGGAACTGTATAGTTAATCATGGGGAACTGTATAGTTAATCATCATGGTGAACTGTATAATTAATCATGGGGAACTGTATAGTTAATCATCATGGGGAACTGTATAGTTAATCATCATGGGGAACTGTATAGTTAATCAGTTAATCATGGGAACTGTATAGTTAATCATGGGGAACTGTATAGTTAATCATCATGGGGAACTGTATAGTTAATCATCATGGGGAACTGTATAGTTAATCATCATGGGGAACTGTATAATTAATCATGGGGAACTGTATAGTTAATCATCATGGGGAACTGTATAGTTAATCATCATGGGGAACTGTATAGTTAATCATCATGGGGAACTGTATAGTTAATCATCATGGGGAACTGTATAGTTAATCATCATGGGGAACTGTATAGTTAATCATGGTGAACTGTATAGTTAATCATGGGGAACTGTATAGTTAATCATCATGGTGAACTGTATAGTTAATCATGGTGAACTGTATATTTAATCATGGGGAACTGTATAGTTAATCATCATGGGGAACTGTATAGTTAATCATCATGGGGAACTGTATAGTTAATCATCATGGGGAACTGTATAATTAATCATGGGGAACTGTATAGTTAATCATGGGGAACTGTATAGTTAATCATCATGGGGAACTGTATAGTTAATCATCATGGGGAACTGTATAGTTAATCATCATGGGGAACTGTATAGTTAATCATCATGGGGGTATAGTTAATCATGGTGAACTGTATAGTTAATCATCATGGGGAACTGTATAGTTAATCATCATGGGGAACTGTATAGTTAATCATGGGGGAACTGTATAGTTAATCATCATGGGGAACTGTATAATTAATCATGGGAACTGTGTAGTTGATCATCATGGGGAACTGTATAGTTAATCATCATGGTGAACTGTATAGTTAATCATCATGGGGAACTGTATAGTTAATCATGGGGAACTGTATAGTTAATCATCATGGGGAACTGTATAGTTAATCATCATGGGGAACTGTATAGTTAATCATGGTGAACTGTATAGTTAATCATCATGGGGAACTGTATAGTTAATCATCATGGTGAACTGTATAGTTAATCATCATGGGGAACTGTTAATTATGTTAATCATCATGAACTGTATAGTTAATCATGGGGAACTGTATAGTTAATCATCATGGTAGTTAATCATGGGGGAACTGTATAGTTAATCATCATGGTGAACTGTATAGTTAATCATGGGGAACTGTATAGTTAATCATCATGGGGAACTGTATAGTTAATCATGGGGAACATGTTAATCATCATGAACTGTATAGTTAATCATGGGAACTTTATAGTTAATTATGGGAACTGTATAGTTAATCAGTTGGAACTGTATAGTTAATCATGGGGGAACTGTATAATTAATCATCAGGGGGAACTGTATAGTTAATCATCATGGGGAACTGTATAGAGTTAATCATCATGGGGAACTGTATAGTTAATCATCATGGGGAACTGTATAGTTATCATCATGGGGAACTGTATAGTTAATCAATGGGAACTGTATAGTTAATCATCATGGGAACTGTATAGTTAATCATCATGGTGAACTGTATAGTTAATCATAGTGAACTGTATAGTTAATTATGAGACTGTATAGTTAATCATCATGGGGAACTGTATAGTTGATCATCATGGGGAACTGTATAGTTAATCATCATGGTGAACTGTATAGTTAATCATGGTGAACTGTATAGTTAATCATCATGGGGAACTGTATAGTTAATCATCATGGGGAATTGTATTGTTAATCATGGGGAACTGTATAGTTAATTATGGGGAACTGTATAGTTAATCATGGGGAACTGTATAGTTAATTATGGGGAACTGTATAGTTAATCATCATGGGGAA
>NW_025749328.1:0-25704 GCF_021184085.1 Oncorhynchus gorbuscha
GATATGAAGAGAGAGAGGAAGTAGAGTACTGAGACAGATATGGAGAGAGAGAGGAAGTAGAGTACTGAGACCGATATGGAGAGAGAGAGGAAGTAGAGTACTGAGACAGATATGGAGAGAGAGAGGAAGTAGAGTACTGAGACAGATATGGAGAGAGAGAGGAAGTAGAGTACTGAGACAGATATGGAGAGAGAGAGGAAGTAGAGTACTGAGACAGATTTGGAGAGAGAGAGGAAGTAGAGTACTGAGACAGATATGGAGAGACTGGGCTATCTGCATTGTGTCCCACCACCCGCCAACCCCTCTTTTTACGCTTCTGCTACTCTAATGTTCATCATATATGCATAGTCATTTTAACCATATCTACATGTACATACTACCTCAATAAGTCTGACTAACAGGTGTCTGTGTATAGCCTTGCTACTCTTTTTTCAAATGTCTTTTTACTGTTGTTTTATTTCTTTACTCACTCACACACACACACACACACACACACACACACACACACACACACACACACACACACACACACACACACACACACACACACACACACACACACACACACACACATACATACCTTCAACTAGTACTCATAAACCACATGAATATTCATCTTCTACTAGTAGTAATTTGTTTTTCAACCACTCCACACATTTCTTGTTAATAAACTATAGTTTTGGCAAGTCGGTTAGGACATCTACTTTGTGCATGACACAAGTCATTTTTCAAGCAATTGTTTACAGACAGATTATTTCACTTATAATTCCCTGTATCACAATTTCAGTGGGTCAGAAGTTTACATACACTAAGTTGACTGAATTTAAACAGCTTGGAAAATTCCTGAAAATTATGTCATGGCTTTAGAAGCTTCTGATAGGCGAATTGACATCATTTGAGTCAATTGGAGGTGTACCTGTGGATGTATTTCAATGGCCTACCTTCAAACTCAGCGCCTCTTTAATTGACATCATGGGAAAACAAAAATACATTTGTCAAAAATAATTGTAGACCTCCACCAGTCTGGTTCATCTTTGGGAGCAATTTCCAAACACCTGAAGGTACCATGTTCATCTGTACAAACAATAGTACAAGTATAAACACCATTGGACCACGCAGCTGTCATACCACTCAGGAAGGAGACGCGTTCTGTCTCCAAGAGATGAAGGTACTTTGGTGCGAAAAGTGCAAATCAATCCCAGAACAACAGCAAAGAACATTGTGAAGATACTGGAGGAAACAGGTACAAAAGTATCTATATCCACAGTAAAAACAAATCCTATATCGATATAACATGAACGGCCGCTCAGCCAGCGAGAAGCCACTGCTCCAAACCTGCCATAAAATAGCCAGACTACGGTTTGCAACTGCACATGGGGACAAAAATCATACTTTTTTGGAGAAATGTCCTCTGGTCTGATGAAACAAAAATAGAACTGTTTGGCCATAATGACCATCGTTATGTTTGGAGGATTTTTTTTATTTATTTTACATTTATTTAACCAGGCAAGTCAGTTAAGAACATTTTCAATGATGGCCTGGGAACAGTGGGTTAACTGCCTGTTCAGGGGCAGAATGACAGATTTGTACCTTGTCAGCTCGGGGGTGAAGCATGTTGTCGGCGTGCTTTGTTGCAGGAGGCACTGGTGCACTTCACAAAATAAATGGCATTATGAGGCAGGAAAATTGAATATATTGAAGCAACATACAAGACATCAGCTAGGAAGTTAAAGCTTGGTCGCAAATTGGTCTTCAAAATGGACAATGACCCCAAGCATACTTCCAGAGTTGTGGCAAAATGGCTTAAGGACAACAAAGTCAAGGTATTGGAGTGGCCATCACAAAGCCCTGACCTCAATCCTATAGAAAATTTGGGGGCAGAACTGAAAAAGTGTGTGCGAGCATAGAGGCCTACAAACCTGGAAGGAAGGCTACCTGAAACGTTTGACCCAAGTTAAACAATTTAAAGTTAAATACTAATTGAGTGTATGTAAACTTCTGATCCATTGGGAATGTGATGGAAGAAATAAAAGCTGAAATAAATAATTCTCTCTACTATTATTATGACATTTCACATTCTTAAAATAAAGTGGTGATCCTAACTGCCCAGCAACACCTGTTGGGGTGGCGTTGTCATCATGTTTGACAGTCTCCTGGAGGGGAAGGAGTCTCTCCAAGAAATGGCCATATCACAGTCTGCCAATATGGACAGCCCCATCAAGAGGATCCTCCTGGATGATGTATTTTGGGTGGTAAATGGTGAGCAGCCTGAAACTCCTGAAACCTATAGCAGTAGCCATTGCACGGATTGAGGGAGACAATGCAATCCTGTCTGATGTTCAGACTCTGCTTTCAGATGTAAGAGAAGTAATCCGTACTGCCTTGCCCACTTCACTGTTGCTCCAAGCAGAGGAAACTGCAGTTCTAAAATACATCAAAAAGCGTGAAGACTTCTGCCTGAAGCCCATACATGCCGCAGCGTACATGTTGGACCCCAAGTATGCTGGCAAGAGCATCCTGTCTGATGCAGAGATCAACAAGGCTTATGGTGTCATCACTACAGTGTTTCACCACCTTGGCCTGGATGAGGGCAAGGTTCTTGGCAGTCTGGCGAAGTACACTTCCAAGCAAGGGCTTTGGGATGGAGATGCAATATGGCAGTGGTGTCAACATATCAGCCACCTGGTGGAGGAATTTGTGGATCTGAGGCTCTTTCCCCTGTTGCCTCCATCATCCTCCAAATCCCACCAACATCAGCCACCTCAGAGTGCAACTGGTCCTTGTTTGGGAACACACACACCAAAGCACACAACAGGCTGACCAATACAAGGGTTGAAAAATGTGTGGCCATCTGGACAAATATGAGGCTTTTTGAGCCTGACAAAGAGCCATCCTCAACAAGGTTGGAAAGTGACAGTGAAGATGAGGCCTCAGAGTCTGATGTTCAAGAGGTGGACATTGAGGAGGTCCAGGGAGAAGACATGGAAGCCTGAGAGGAAGACAACCAAAGCTCCAGTTTCTAGACTATCATTTTATGTTGAAAACTTTTTTGGGAGATATGATGGATCATTGGGGATCATTCAATATTCCCTTTATTTTGTTGTTCAGTGAAATCATCCCATGTGAAGAGTCAACTTATTTAATTAAAGTTCAGTTACTAACTAAATTGTTTTTCTTATTTCTATTTCTAATCATTTACAATTATGTCTACTTATGATAAGGTAAAAAAAGGTGTGGAGGAGCTGTGTGCTAACTGCTTGAGTGGCAGGGGGCGGGTCTTGATGTGTGTGGCAAGGAAAATGGAAGCCAGCAGCCACGGGAGGCAGCCAGCAGCCACGGGAGGCAGCCGGCAGCCACGGGAGGCAGCCGGCAGCCACGGGAGGCAGCCGGCAGCCACGGGAGGCAGCCGGCAGCCACGGGAGGCAGCCGGCAGCCACGGGGGCAGCCGGCAGCCACGGGGCAGCCGGCAGCCACGGGGGCAGCCGGCAGCCACGGGGGCAGCCGGCAGCCACGGGGGGCAGCCGGCAGCCACGGGGGCAGCCGGCAGCCACGGGGGGGCAGCCGGCAGCCACGGGGGCAGCCGGCAGCCACGGGGGGCAGCCGGCAGCCACGGGGGCAGCCGGCAGCCACGGGGGCAGCCGGCAGCCACGGGGGCAGCCGGCAGCCACGGGAGGCAGCCGGCAGCCACGGGAGGCAGCCAGCAGCCACGGGAGGCAGCCAGCAGCCACGGGGGCAGCCAGCAGCCACGGGGGGCAGCCAGCAGCCACGGGGGCAGCCACCAGCCACGGGGGGCAGCCACCAGCCACGGGGGCAGCCACCAGCCACGGGGGCAGCCACCAGCCACGGGGGGCAGCCACCAGCCACGGGGGGGGCAGCCAGCAGCCACGGGGGCAGCCAGCAGCCACGGGGGCAGCCAGCAGCCACGGGGGGAAGCCACGGGGGGCAGCCAGCAGCCACAGGGGGCAGCCAGCAGCCATGGGGGGGGCAGCCAGCAGCCACGGGGGCAGCCAGCAGCCAGGGGGCAGCCAGCAGCCAGGGGGGCAGCCAGCAGCCACGGGGGGCAGCCAGCAGCCACGGGGGGGGCAGCCAGCAGCCACGGGGGAAGCCACGGGGGGCAGCCAGCAGCCACGGGGGGGCAGCCAGCAGCCAGCAGCCACGGGAAGCAGCCAGCAGCCACGGGGGCAGCCACAGGGGGCAGCCAGCAGCCACGGGGGGCAGCCAGCAGCCACGGGGGGCAGCCAGCAGCCACGGGGGGCAGCCAGCAGCCACGGGGGGGGGCAGCCAGCAGCCACGGGGGGCAGCCAGCAGCCACGGGGGGCAGCCAGCAGCCACGGGGGCAGCCAGCAGCCACGGGGGGCAGCCAGCAGCCACGGGGGGGGCAGCCAGCAGCCACGGGAGGCAGCCAGCAGCCACGGGAAGCAGCCAGCAGCCACGGGAAGCAGCCAGCAGCCACGGGAAGCAGCCAGCAGCCACGGGAAGCAGCCAGCAGCCACGGGGGGGGCAGCCAGCAGCCACGAGAGGCAGCCAGCAGCCACGGGAAGCAGCCTGTCTTGTTTGAGCGGTGTAGAGAAGTGTTGCAGTGAAATATTGTTAAGCACTGGTGCTTCCAAAATAAAACTCCATGTTGCACAAATAAATATTTTGTTGCATATCTGACTTCACTTTAGAGCCCTGGATAGAGGACCATTTTTAGTCAAATTTTGAGTGATGAAATATAACACATTTTCAATGCGGTCCTCCAGACCTTTTTTAAAATGTAACCTTTAATTTAACTGTTCAAGTCAGTTAAGAACAAATTCTTATTTACAGTGACACCTCATTGAAGAATGTGGCCCCCGTGTTAGGATAATAGTACTAGCAGTTAGTCTCCCTTAAACTTTAGTTCAGGTTCAAGCTCTCTCACCAGCCAACCAATCAACTGTCGGCTAGCTGCTGAAAGGATTCTGACATCACACTGTATATTGTTGGTTCTCTTTCTCGACTACCTCTCCCAAGTATCCCATTCTAACTCTCTTTCTCTATCACACCTCCTCACTCCCTATTCATGTCCTTTAATACACACACACACACACACACACACACACACACACACACACACACACACACACACACACACACACACACACCACACACACACACACGGGTGCATCGATAAAGCATGTTAATCAAGAGCTGTAATTAAATGAATGTAGTCCATTAGGAGTCCCTAAAGAGTGAGTAAGTTAATATCAGACTGAAGACAGGGATTCACTCTAAACACTCTAAACTCAGTAACCTTCATGACTATCTTTAAATACCCTGAATACTCACCTGATTCTCTGTTATTCTTATCCAATGAAATAATTAATCCACCCCTAAAGACATCACATCACATATTATTCACATTGATCATGCCAGTAATTCAGGTGTTGATTAGGCCCAGTTGAAATGGTTTCTATTGTCAACTAAACTAAAAAATTCAATGAGGATACTTCCAAATACAGTACATCTTGCCCAACATTGACCATCTGTCCTTGAAAAGTCACCTCTCTCTCTCTCCCTATCCCCTATCCCCTCTTCCCTAACTCCCTCCGGCCCCTCTCTCAATCCTCCCTCTCTCACCTCCTTCCAGCCCTATCTACCATGAAGCCTCTGACCCCTAACACCCCTCCGGCCCCTCTCTCCCCCTCTCACCCCCTTCCAGCCCTATCTACCATGCAGCCACTGACCCCTAACACCCCTCCGCCCCCCCCCACCCCCCCACCCACCTCCTTCCAGCCCTATCTACCATGCAGCCTCTGACCCCTAACACCACTCCGGCCCCTCTCTCCCCCTCTCACCTCCTTCCAGCCCTATCTACCATGCAGTGTGTGACCCCTAACACCCCTCCGGTCCCTCTCTCTCCCCCTCCCCCTCTCACCTCCTTCTAGCCCTATCTACCATGCAGCATCTGACCCTTACACCCCTCCGACCCCTCTCCCCCCCTCACCTCCTTCCAGCCCTATCTACCATGCAGCCTGTGACCCCTAACCCCCTCCCCCATAGTTCTCCATCCCCCTCCTAGTGGACAACTGGACCTGACCTTAACTGTGGACACTACACCTCAGTGAACCACTGAGGAGCTTCTGTAGGGGGGCAACATTGAAGAGAGAGGAGGCGAGAGATAGAGGTGGAAACTGAGCTGCACTTCCTGACCTCCTGTCCAATGTATGACCATATTAGAGACACATATTTCCCTCAGATTACACAGATCCACAAAGAATTTGAAAACAAACCCAATTTTGATAAACTCCCATCTACTGGGTGAAATTCCACAGTGTGCCATCACAGCAGCAAGATTTGTGACCTGTTGCCACAGGAAAAGGGCAACCAGTGAAGAACAAACACCATCGTAAATACAACCCATATTTATGCTTATTTATTTTCCCTTGTGTACCCTTAACCATTTGTAAATCGTTACAACACTGTATATATACGCAATATGACATTTGTCATGTCTTTATTGTTTTGAAACTTCTGTATGTGTAATGTTTACTGTTAATTTTTATTGTTTACTTCACTTTTGTATATTATCTACCTCACTTGCTTTGACAATGTTAACACATGTTTCCCATGCCAATAAAGCCCCTTGAATTGAATTGATAGACAGAGAAAGTAGAGTACTGAGACAGATATGGAGGGAGAGAGAGAGAGAGGAAGTAGAGTACTGAGACAGATATGGAGAGAGAGGGAGAGGGAGAGAGAGGAAGTAGAGTACTGAGACAGATATGGAGAGAGCGAGGAAGTAGAGTACTGAGACAGATATGAAGAGAGAGGGAGAGAGAGAGAGAGGAAGTAGAGTACTGAGACAGATATGGAGAGAGAGGGAGAGGGAGAGAGAGGAAGTAGAGTACTGAGACAGATATGGAGAGAGAGAGAGAGGAAGTAGAGTACTGAGACAGATATGGAGAGAGCGAGGAAGTAGAGTACTGAGACAGATATGGAGAGAGAGGGAGAGGGAGAGAGAGGAAGTAGAGTACTGAGACAGATATGGAGAGAGCGAGGAAGTAGAGTACTGAGACAGATATGAAGAGAGAGGGAGAGAGAGAGGAAGTAGAGTACTGAGACAGATATGGAGAGAGAGAGGGAGAGACTGAGACAGAGAGAGAGAGTAGAGTACTGAGACAGATATGGAGAGAGAGAGAGAGAGGACAGTAGAGTACTGAGACAGATATTGAGAGAGAGAGGAAGTAGAGTACTGAGACAGAGAGAGAGAGAGGAGAGAGATGGAGAGAGAGGAAGTAGAGTACTGAGACAGATATGGAGAGAGAGGAAGTAGAGTACTGAGACAGATATGGAGAGAGAGAGGAAGTAGAGATACAGAGACAGATAGAGAGAGAGAGAGAGAGAGAAGTAGAGTACTGAGACAGATATGGACAGAGAGAGAGGAAGTAGAGTACTGAGACAGATATGGAGAGAGAGAGGAAGTAGAGTACTGAGACAGATATGGAGAGAGAGAGGAAGTAGAGTACTGAGACAGATATGGAGAGAGAGAGAGAGGAAGTAGAGTACTGAGACAGATATGGAGAGAGGAGAGAGAGAGAGGAAGTAGAGTACTGAGACAGATATGGAGAGAGAGAGAGGAAGTAGAGTACTGAGACAGATATGAGACAGATAGAGACAGAGAGAGAGAGACAGATATGAGAGAGAGTAGAGTACTGAGACAGATATGGAGAGAGAGAGACAGATAGAGAGACTGAGACAGATATGGAGAGAGAGAGGAAGTAGAGTACTGAGACAGATATGGAGGAGAGAGAGAGAAGTAGAGTACTGAGACAGATATGGAGAGAGAGAGAGAGAAGTAGAGTACTGAGACAGATATGGGAGAGAGAGAGAAAGTAGAGTACTGAGACAGATATGGAGAGAGAGAGGAAGTAGAGTACTGAGACAGATATGGAGAGAGAGAGGAAGTAGAGTACTGAGACAGATATAGAGGGAGAGGGAGAGAGAGAGGAAGTAGAGTACTGAGACAGATATGGAGAGAGAGAGGAAGTAGAGTACTGAGACAGATATGGAGAGAGAGGAAGTAGAGTACTGAGACAGATATGGAGAGAGAGGGGAAGTAGAGTACTGAGACAGATATGGAGAGAGAGGAAGTAGAGTACTGAGACAGATATGGAGAGAGAGAGGAAGTAGAGTACTGAGACCAGTATGAGACAGATATGAGAGAGAGAGAGAGGAAGTAGAGTACTGAGACAGATATGGAGAGAGAGAGGAAGTAGAGTACTGAGACAGATATGAGAGAGAGAGAGGAAGTAGAGTACTGAGACAGATATGGAGAGAGAGAGGAAGTAGAGTACTGAGACAGATATGGAGAGAGAGAGAAGTAGAGTACTGAGACAGATATGGAGAGAGAGAGGAAGTAGAGTACTGAGACAGATATGGAGAGAGAGAGAGAGGAAGTAGAGTACTGAGACAGATATGGAGAGAGAGAGGAAGTAGAGTACTGAGACAGATATGAGAGAGAGAGAGGAAGTAGAGTACTGAGACAGATATGGAGAGAGAGAGACTGAGACAGATATGGAGAGAGAGAGGAAGTAGAGACAGACATATGAGAGAGAGTACTGAGAGAGAGAGAGAGGAAGTAGAGTACTGAGACAGATATGAGAGAGATGGAGAGAGGAAGTAGAGTACTGAGACAGATATGACAGATATGGAGAGAGAGGAAGAGAGACTGAGACAGAGAGAGAGAGAGAAGTAGAGTACTGAGACAGATATGGAGAGAGAGGAGAGGGAGAGAAGTAGAGTACTGAGACAGATATGAGACTGAGACAGATGGAGAGAGAGAGAGAGAGGACTGAGACAGATACTGAGACAGATAGAGAGAGAGTACTGAGACAGAGATGGAGAGAGAGGAAGTAGAGTACTGAGACAGATATGGAGAGAGAGAGACAGATATGGAGAGAGAGAGGAAGTAGAGTACTGAGACAGATATGGAGAGAGAGAGGAAGTAGAGTACTGAGACAGATATGGAGAGAGAGAGGAAGTAGAGTACTGAGACAGATATGGAGAGAGAGAGGAAGTAGAGTACTGAGACAGATATGGAGAGAGAGAGGAAGTAGAGTACTGAGACAGATATGGAGAGATGGAGAGAGACTGAGACAGATGGAGAGAGAGGAAGTAGAGTACTGAGACAGATATGGAGAGAGAGAGGGAGTAGAGTACTGAGACAGATATGGAGAGAAGAGGAAGTAGAGTACTGAGACAGATATGGAGAGAGAGAGAAGAGAGTACTGAGACAGATATGGAGAGAGGAAGTAGAGTACTGAGACAGATATGGAGAGAGAGAGAGAGTAGAGTACTGAGACAGATATGGAGAGAGAGAAGAGAGTGAGACAGATATGGAGAGAGAGACAGATACTGAGAGAGAGAGAGAGGAAGTAGAGACTGAGACAGAGAGAGAGGAGAGAGAGAGAGAAGACAGATATGAGACAGAGAGGAGAGAGTGAGACAGATATGGAGAGAGAGGAAGTAGAGTACTGAGACAGATATGGAGAGAGAGAGAGAGGAGACAGTAGAGAGAGAGAGAGAAGAGAGTACTGAGACAGATAGAGAGAGAGAGAAGAGAGTACTGAGACAGATATGGAGAGAGAGACAGAAGTAGAGTACTGAGACAGATATGGAGAGAGAGAGGAAGTAGAGTACTGAGACAGATATGGAGAGAGAGTACTGAGACAGATAGAGAGAGAGAGGAAGAGTACTGAGACAGATATGAGACAGAGAGAGAGAGGAAGTAGAGTACTGAGACAGATATGGAGAGAGAGAGGAAGAGAGTACTGAGACAGATATGGAGAGAGAGAGGAAGTAGAGTACTGAGACAGATATGGAGAGAGAGAGGAAGTAGAGTACTGAGACAGATATGGAGAGAGAGAGAGGAAGTAGAGTACTGAGACAGATATGAGAGAGAGAGAGGAAGTAGAGTACTGAGACAGATATGGAGAGAGAGAGGAAGTAGAGTACTGAGACAGATATGGAGAGAGAGAGGAAGTAGAGTACTGAGACAGATATGGAGAGAGAGAGGAAGTAGAGAGACTGAGACAGATATAGAGGAGAGAGAGAGAGAAGTAGATTACTGAGACAGATATGGAGACAGATAGAGGAGTAGAGAGAGACAGATAGAGAGAGAGAGAGACAGATAGAGTACTGAGACAGATATGGAGAGAGAGAGGAAGTAGAGTACTGAGACAGATATGGAGAGAGAGAGGAAGTAGAGTACTGAGACAGATATGGAGAGAGAGAGGAGAGACTGAGACAGAGAGAAGTAGAGTACTGAGACAGATATGGAGAGAGAGAGGAGTAGAGAGACAGAGGAAGTAGAGGAAGTACTGAGACAGATATGGAGAGAGAGGAGAGAGGGAGACAGAGAGAGAGAGAAGTAGAGTACTGAGACAGATAGAGATGGAGAGAGAGAGAAGTAGAGACTGAGACAGATAGAGAGAGAGACAGATAGTACTGAGACAGATATGGAGAGAGAGAGAGAGAAGTAGAGTGAGACAGAGAGAGAGAGGAAGTAGAGTACTGAGACAGATAGAGAGAGGAAGTAGAGTACTGAGACAGATATGGAGAGAGAGAGGAAGAGAGACTGAGACAGATATGGAGAGAGACAGATAGAGGAGAGAGAGAGAGAAGTAGAGTACTGAGACAGATATGGAGAGAGAGAGGAAGTAGAGTACTGAGAGACAGATATGGAGAGAGAGAGGAAGTAGAGTACTGAGACAGATATGGAGAGAGAGAGGAAGTAGAGTACTGAGACAGATATGGAGAGAGAGAGGAAGTAGAGTACTGAGACAGATATGGAGAGAGAGAGGAAGTAGAGTACTGAGACAGATATGACAGAGAGAGAGAGGAAGAGAGTACTGAGACAGATATGGAGAGAGAGAGACAGATATGAGACAGAGAGAGAGAGGAAGTAGAGTACTGAGACAGATATGGAGAGAGAGACTGAGACAGATATGAGACAGAGAGAGGAAGTAGAGTACTGAGACAGATATGGAGAGAGAGAGGAAGTAGAGTACTGAGACAGATAGACAGATAGTAGAGAGAGAGAGAGAGAGAGAGAGAAGTAGAGTACTGAGACAGATATGGAGAGAGAGAGGAAGTAGAGTACTGAGACAGATAGAGAGAGAGAGGAAGTAGAGACTGAGACAGATATAGAGTACTGAGACAGATAGAGAGAGAGGAAGGAGAGTACTGAGACAGATATGGAGAGAGAGAGAGAGAGTAGAGTACTGAGACAGATATAGAGTACTGAGACAGATATGGAGAGAGAGAGGAAGTAGAGTACTGAGACAGATATGGAGAGAGAGAGGAAGTAGAGTACTGAGACAGATATGAGAGAGAGAGAGGAAGAGAGTACTGAGACAGATATGGAGAGAGAGAGGAAGTAGAGTACTGAGACAGATATGGAGAGAGAGAGGAAGTAGAGTACTGAGACAGATATGGAGAGAGAGAGACAGATATGGAGAGAGAGGAAGTAGAGTACTGAGACAGATATGAGAGAGAGAGGGAGAGAGAAGTAGAGACTGAGACAGATATGGAGAGAGAGAGGAAGTAGAGTACTGAGACAGATATGGAGAGAGACTGAGACAGAGAGAAGTAGAGTACTGAGACAGATATGGAGAGAGAGAGTAGAGTACTGAGACAGATATGAGAGAGAGAAGTAGAGTACTGAGACAGATATGGAGACAGAGGAAGTAGAGTAGACAGATATGGAGAGAGAGAGGAAGTAGAGTACTGAGACAGAGAGAGAGAGAAGTAGAGTACTGAGACAGATATGGAGAGAGAGAGGAAGTAGAGTACTGAGACAGATATGGAGAGGAGAGAGAGAGAGAGAAGTAGAGTACTGAGACAGATATGGAGAGAGAGAGGAAGAGAGTACTGAGACAGATAGAGAGAGAGGAAGTAGAGTACTGAGACAGATATGGGAGAGAGAGGGAGAGTACTGAGACAGAGAGAGGAAGTAGAGTACTGAGACAGATATGGAGGAGAGAGAGAGAGAAGTAGAGTACTGAGACAGATATGGAGAGAGAGAGAGAGAGAGTACTGAGACAGAGTAGAGAGAGACAGATATGAGAGAGAGAGAGAGAGAAGTAGAGTACTGAGACAGATATGAGACAGAGAGAGAGAGGAAGTAGAGTACTGAGACAGATATGGAGAGAGAGAGAAGTAGAGTACTGAGACAGATATGGAGAGAGAGAGGAAGTAGAGTACTGAGAGAGAGAGGAAGTAGAGTACTGAGACAGATATGGAGAGAGAGAGAAGAGAGAGACAGAGAGAGAGAGAGGAAGTAGAGTACTGAGACAGATATGGAGAGAGAGAGAGTAGAGTACTGAGACAGATGGAGAGAGAGAGAAGTAGAGTACTGAGACAGATATGGAGAGAGAGAGAGAGGAAGAGAGAGAGACAGAGAGAGAGAAGTAGAGTACTGAGACAGATATGGAGAGAGAGAGGAAGTAGAGTACTGAGACAGATATGGAGAGAGAGAGAGGAAGTAGAGTACTGAGACAGATATGAGACAGATGGAGAGGGAGAAGTAGAGTACTGAGACAGAGAGGGAGAGAGAGAGAGGAAGTAGAGTACTGAGACAGAGAGAGGGAGAGAGAGAGGAAGTAGAGTACTGAGACAGATATGGAGAGAGAGAGAGAGAGAGAGTACTGAGACAGATATGAGACAGATATGGAGAGAGAGAGAGAGGAAGTAGAGTACTGAGACAGACAGAGAGAGAGAGAGAGAGAGACTGAGACAGAGTAGAGTACTGAGACAGATATGAGACAGAGAGAGAGAGGAAGTAGAGTACTGAGACAGATATGAGAGAGAGAGGAAGTAGAGTACTGAGACAGATAGAGAGAGAGAGAGTACTGAGACAGATATGGAGAGAGAGGAGTACTGAGAGAGACAGGAAGGAGTACTGAGACAGAGAGAGAGAGAGAGAGTAGAGTACTGAGACAGATATGGAGAGAGAGAGGAAGTAGAGTACTGAGACAGATATGGAGAGAGAGAGGAAGTAGAGTACTGAGACAGATATGGAGAGAGAGAGGAAGTAGATTACTGAGACAGATATGGAGAGAGAGAGAAAGTAGAGTACTGAGACAGATATGGAGAGAGAGGAAGTAGAGTACTGAGACAGATATGGAGAGAGAGAGGAAGTAGAGTACTGAGACAGATATGGAGAGAGAGGGGAGAGAGAGAGGAAGTAGAGTACTGAGACAGATATGGAGAGAGAGAGGAAGTAGAGTACTGAGACAGATATGGAGGAGAGAGGAGGAGAGTACTGAGACAGATATGGAGAGAGAGTAGAGTACTGAGACAGATATAGAGAGACAGATATGAGACAGATATGAGAGAGAGAGAGAGAGGAAGTAGAGTACTGAGACAGATATGGAGAGAGAGAGAGAGAGAGACAGAAGTAGAGACTGAGACAGATATGGAGAGAGGGAGAGAGAGAGAAGTAGAGTACTGAGAGACAGATATGAGAGAGAGAGAGGAAGTAGAGTACTGAGACAGATATGGAGAGAGAGAGGAAGTAGAGTACTGAGACAGATATGGAGAGAGAGAGGAAGTAGAGTACTGAGACAGATATGGAGAGAGAAGTAGAGTACTGAGACAGATATGGAGAGAGAGAGGAAGTAGAGTACTGAGACAGATATGGGAGAGAGAGAGGAAGTAGAGTACTGAGACAGATATGGAGAGAGAGAGGAAGTAGAGTACTGAGACAGATAGAGAGGAGAGAGAGTAGAGTACTGAGACAGATAGAGAGAGAGAGTAGAGTACTGAGACAGATATGGAGAGAGAGAGGAAGTAGAGTACTGAGACAGATATGGAGAGAGAGAGGAAGTAGAGTACTGAGACAGATATGGAGAGAGAGAGGAAGTAGAGTACTGAGACAGATATGGAGAGAGAGAGAGAGTACTGAGACAGATATGGAGAGACAGATAGAGAGAGAGAGAGAGTACTGAGACAGATATGGAGAGAGGGAAGTAGAGACTGAGACAGATATGGAGAGAGAGAGGGAAGTAGAGTACTGAGACAGATATGGAGAGAGAGAGGAAGTAGAGTACTGAGACAGATATGGAGAGAGAGAGGAAGAGAGTACTGAGACAGAGACAGATAGAGAGAGAGAGAGAGAGAGAGGAAGTAGAGTACTGAGACAGATATGAGAGAGAGAGAGAGAAGTAGAGTACTGAGACAGATATGAGAGAGAGGGAGAGAGAGAGAAGTAGAGTACTGAGACAGATATGAGAGAGAGAGGGAGAGGTAGAGAGAGACAGATAGAGAGAGACAGATAGAGAGAGAGACAGATGGAGAGAGAGAGAGGAAGTAGAGTACTGAGACAGATATGGAGAGGAGAGAGTACTGAGACAGATATGGAGAGAGAGAGGAAGTAGAGTACTGAGACAGATATGGAGAGAGAGAGGAAGTAGAGTACTGAGACAGATATGGAGAGAGAGAGGAAGAGAGTACTGAGACAGATATGGAGAGAGAGAAGTAGAGTACTGAGACAGATATGGAGAGAGAGAGGAAGAGAGTACTGAGACAGATATGAGAGAGAGAGAGAGGAAGTAGAGTACTGAGACAGATATGGAGAGAGAGAGGAAGTAGAGTACTGAGACAGATATGGAGAGAGAGAGACAGTAGAGTACTGAGACAGATATGGAGAGAGAGAGAGACTGAGACAGAGAGTACTGAGACAGATATGGAGAGAGAGAGAGAAGTAGAGTACTGAGACAGATATGGAGAGAGAGAGGAAGTAGAGTACTGAGACAGATAGAGAGAGAGAGAGAGTAGAGAGAGACAGAGAGAGAGGAAGTAGAGTACTGAGACAGATATGGAGAGAGAGAGGAAGTAGAGTACTGAGACAGATATGGAGAGAGAGAGGAAGTAGAGTACTGAGACAGATATGGAGAGAGAGGAGAGAGAGAGTACTGAGACAGATATGGAGAGAGAGAGGAAGTAGAGTACTGAGACAGATATGGAGAGAGGGAGAGAGAGAGAGGAAGTAGAGTACTGAGACAGATAGGAGAGAGAGAGTACTGAGACAGAGAGAGAGAGGAAGTAGAGTACTGAGACAGATATGGAGAGAGAGAGGAGAGAGAGAGATGGAGAGAGAGGAAGTAGAGTACTGAGACAGATATGGAGAGAGAGAGAGAGGGAGAGAGAGAGGAAGTAGAGTACTGAGACAGATATGGAGAGAGAGAGGAAGTAGAGTACTGAGACAGATATGAGACAGGAGAGAGAGAGGAAGTAGAGTACTGAGACAGATATGGAGAGAGAGAGAGGAAGTAGAGACTGAGACAGATATGGAGAGAGAGTAGAGAGTACTGAGACAGATATGGAGAGAGAGAGAGAGAGAGAGAGTACTGAGACAGATATGAGAGAGAGAGAGAGAAGATAGAGACTGAGACAGATATGAGAGAGAGAGAGGAAGTAGAGTACTGAGACAGATATGGAGAGAGAGAGGAAGAGAGTACTGAGACAGATATGGAGAGAGAGAGGAAGTAGAGTACTGAGACAGATATGGAGAGAGAGTACTGAGACAGATAGAGAGAGAGAGAAGTAGAGTACTGAGACAGATATGGAGAGAGAGAGAGGAAGTAGAGTACTGAGACAGATATGGAGAGAGAGAGGAAGTAGAGTACTGAGACAGATATGGAGAGAGAGAGGAAGTAGAGTACTGAGACAGATATGGAGAGAGAGAGTACTGAGAGAGAGATACTGAGACAGATATGGAGAGAGAGAGGAAGTAGAGTACTGAGAGAGAGAGAGAGAGAGAGAGAGTACTGAGACAGATATGGAGAGAGAGAGAGGAAGTAGAGTACTGAGACAGATATGGAGAGAGAGAGAGAGGAAGTAGAGTACTGAGACAGATATGGAGAGAGAGAGAGTAGAGACTGAGACAGAGAGAGAAGAGAGTACTGAGACAGATAGAGAGGAGAGAGAGGAAGTAGAGTACTGAGACAGATATGGAGAGAGAGAGAGAGGAGAGATAGAGAGAGACAGAGAGTACTGAGACAGATATGGAGAGAGAGAGGAAGAGAGTACTGAGACAGATATGGAGAGAGAGAGGAAGTAGAGACAGATATGGAGAGAGAGAGAGTACTGAGACAGATATGGAGAGAGGAAGAGAGTACTGAGACAGATATGGAGAGAGAGAGAGAGAGACTGAGACAGATGGAGAGAGAGGAAGTAGAGTACTGAGACAGATATGGAGAGAGAGAGAGAAGTAGAGTACTGAGACAGAGACAGAGATGGAGAGAGTACTGAGACAGATATGGAGAGAGAGAGGAAGTAGAGTACTGAGACAGATATGGAGAGAGAGAGGAAGTAGAGTACTGAGACAGATATGGAGAGAGAGAGGAAGTAGAGTACTGAGACAGATATGGAGAGAGAGAGAAGTAGAGTACTGAGACAGATATGGAGAGAGAGACAGAAGTAGAGTACTGAGACAGATATGGAGAGAGAGAGGAAGTAGAGTACTGAGACAGATATGAGAGAGAGAGGAAGTAGAGTACTGAGACAGATATGGAGAGAGAGAGGAAGTAGAGTACTGAGACAGATATGGAGAGAGAGAGGAAGTAGAGTACTGAGACAGATAGAGAGAAAGTAGAGTACTGAGACAGATATGGAGAGAGAGAGGAAGTAGAGTACTGAGACAGATATGGAGAGAGAGAGGGAAGTAGAGTACTGAGACAGATATGGAGAGAGAGAGGAAGTAGAGTACTGAGACTGAGACAGATAGAGAGAGAGAGAGAGGAAGTAGAGTACTGAGACAGATATGGAGAGAGAGAGAGGAGAGAGAGGAGACAGGGAAGAGAGTACTGAGACAGATATGGAGAGAGAGAGGAGTAGAGTACTGAGAGAGAAGTAGAGTACTGAGACAGATATGGAGAGAGAGGACAGAGAGTACTGAGAGAGAGAGAAGAGAGTACTGAGACAGATATGGAGAGAGAGGAGAGAGAGAGAGGAAGTAGAGTACTGAGACAGATATGAGAGAGAGAGGGAGAGACAGAGAGAGAGATGGAGAGAGTAGAGTACTGAGACAGATATGAGAGAGAGAGAGAGACTGAGAGAGAGAGAGAGGAAGTAGAGTACTGAGACAGATACAGAGAGAGGAAGACAGATATGGAGAGACAGACAGACTGAGACAGATATGGAGAGAGAGAGAGAGAGAGAGTACTGAGACAGATATGGAGAGAGAGAGAAGAGAGTACTGAGAGAGAGAGACAGATACTGGAGAGAGAGAGGAAGTAGAGTACTGAGACAGATATGGAGAGAGAGAGGAAGTAGAGTACTGAGACAGATATGGAGAGAGAGAGGAAGTAGAGTACTGAGACAGATATGAGAGAGAGAGAGGAAGTAGAGTACTGAGACAGATATGGAGAGAGAGAGGAAGTAGAGTACTGAGACAGATATGGAGAGAGAGAGAGGAAGTAGAGTACTGAGACAGATATGGAGAGAGAGAGTACTGAGACAGTAGAGTACTGAGACAGATAGGAGAGACAGAGAGAGAGAGAGAGAGGAAGTAGAGACTGAGACAGATATGGAGAGAGAGAGGAGAGACAGTAGAGTACTGAGACAGATATGGAGAGAGAGAGGAAGTAGAGTACTGAGACAGATATGGAGAGAGAGAAGAGAGTACTGAGACAGATATGGAGAGAGAGAGGAAGTAGAGTACTGAGACAGATAGAGAGAGAGGAAGTAGAGTACTGAGACAGATATGGAGAGACTGAGACAGAGAGAGAAGTAGAGTACTGAGACAGATATGGAGAGAGAGAGGAAGTAGAGTACTGAGACAGATATGGAGAGAGAGAGGAAGTAGAGTACTGAGACAGATATGGAGAGAGAGAGGAAGAGAGTACTGAGACAGATAGAGAGAGAAGAGAGTACTGAGACAGATATGGAGAGAGAGAGAGGAGAGAGAGAGGAAGTAGAGTACTGAGACAGATATGGAGAGAGAGAGAGAGAGGAGAGATATGGAGAGAGAGGAAGAGAGTACTGAGACAGATATGAGAGAGAGAGAAGTAGAGACTGAGACAGATAGAGAGAGAGGAAGTAGAGTACTGAGACAGATATGGAGAGAGAGAGGAAGTAGAGTACTGAGACAGATATGGAGAGAGAGAGAGAGAGAAGTAGAGTACTGAGACAGATATGGAGAGAGAGAGGAAGTAGAGTACTGAGACAGATATGGAGAGGGAGAGAGAGAGAGAGAGAGACAGATATGGAGAGAGAGAGAAGTAGAGTACTGAGACAGATAGACAGAGAGAGACAGAGGAAGTAGAGTACTGAGACAGATGGATGGAGAGAGAGAGAGAGAGGAAGTAGAGTACTGAGACAGATATGGAGAGAGAGAGTAGAAGAGAGATGGAGACAGAGAAGTGAGACTGAGACAGAGAGAGAGACAGTAGAGTACTGAGACAGATATGGAGAGAGAGAGAGAGGAAGTAGAGTACTGAGACAGATAGACAGACAGAGGGAGAGAGAGGAAGTAGAGTACTGAGACAGATATGGAGAGAGAGGAGAGAGAGAGATGGAGAGAGTACTGACAGACAGAGAGAGAGAGAGAGAGGAAGTAGAGTACTGAGACAGATGGAGATAGAGGAAGTAGAGAGAGACAGATGGAGAGAGAGAGAGAGAGACAGAAGTAGAGAGACAGAGACAGATGAGACAGAGAGAGAGAGGAAGTAGAGTACTGAGACAGATATGGAGAGAGAGAGGAAGTAGAGTACTGAGACAGATATGGAGAGAGAGAGAGAGAGGAAGTAGAGACTGAGACAGACAGATGGAGACAGAGAGAGAGAGAGACAGATATAGAGTACTGAGACAGATATGGAGAGAGAGAGAGAAGTAGAGTACTGAGACAGATATGGAGAGAGAGAGGAAGTAGAGTACTGAGACAGATATGGAGAGAGAGAGGAAGTAGAGTACTGAGACAGATATGAGAGAGAGAGAGGAAGTAGAGTACTGAGACAGATATGGAGAGAGAGAGGAAGTAGAGAGACTGAGACAGATAGAGAGAGAGAGGAAGTAGAGTACTGAGACAGAGAGAGAGAGAGGAGAGAGTACTGAGACAGATAGAGAGAGAGGAAGTAGAGTACTGAGACAGATATGGAGAGAGAGAGGAAGTAGAGTACTGAGACAGATATGGAGAGAGAGAGGAAGTAGAGTACTGAGACAGATATGGAGAGAGAGAGGAAGTAGAGTACTGAGACAGATATGGAGAGAGAGAGGAAGTAGAGTACTGAGACAGATATGGAGAGAGAGAGGGAGAGGGAGAGGAAGTAGAGTACTGAGACAGATATGGAGAGGAGAGAGAGGGAGAGATATGGAGAGAGAGAAGTAGAGTACTGAGACAGATATGGAGAGAGAGAGGGTAGAGTAGAGAGAGAGAGAAGTAGAGTACTGAGACAGATATGGAGAGAGAGAGAGGGAGAGGAAGTAGAGTACTGAGACAGATAGAGAGACTGAGACAGATATGGAGAGAGAGAGAGTAGAGAGATGGAGAGAGAGAGAAGTAGAGTACTGAGACAGATATGGAGAGAGAGAGAGGAAGTAGAGTACTGAGACAGATATGGAGAGAGAGAGAAGAAGTAGAGTACTGAGACAGATATGGAGAGAGAGAGGAAGTAGAGTACTGAGACAGATATGGAGAGAGAGAGGAAGTAGAGTACTGAGACAGATAGAGAGAGAGAGAGACTGAGACAGATATGGAGAGAGAGAGTAGAGAGACAGATAGAAGAGAGTACTGAGACAGATGGAGAGAGACAGAAGTAGACAGATATGGAGAGAGAGATGAAGAGAGACTGAGACAGATATGGAGAGAGAGAGGAAGTAGAGTACTGAGACAGATATGGAGAGAGAGAGGAGAGAGAGTACTGAGACAGATATGGAGAGAGAGAGGAAGTAGAGTGACAGAGACAGAGAGAGGAGAGAGTACTGAGACAGATATGGAGAGAGAGAGGAAGTAGAGTACTGAGACAGATATGGAGAGAGAGAGAGGAAGAGAGACTGAGACAGATATGGAGAGAGAGGAAGAGTACTGAGACAGATATGGAGAGAGAGAGGAAGAGAGACTGAGAGATAGAGAGGAAGTAGAGTACTGAGACAGATATGGAGAGAGAGAGAGAGAGACAGAGTAGAGTACTGAGACAGATATGGAGAGAGAGAGGAAGTAGAGTACTGAGACAGATATGGAGAGAGAGAGGAAGTAGAGTACTGAGACAGATATGGAGAGAGAGAGGAAGTAGAGTACTGAGACAGATAGAGAGAGAGAGAGAGACAGAGAGAGAGAAGTAGAGTACTGAGACAGATATGAGAGAGAGAGAGAGAGGAAGTAGAGTACTGAGACAGATATGGAGAGAGAGAGGAGAGAGAGACTGAGACAGATATGGAGAGAGAGAGAGAGAGACAGATAGAGAGTACTGAGACAGATATGGAGAGAGAGAGGAAGTAGAGTACTGAGACAGATATGGAGAGAGAGAGGAAGAGAGTAGACTGAGACAGATAGGAGAGAGAGAGAGAAGTAGAGTACTGAGACAGATATGGAGAGAGAGAGTAGAGTACTGAGACAGAGAGACTGAGACAGATACTGAGACAGATAGAGAGAGAGAGGAAGTAGAGTACTGAGACAGATATGGAGAGAGAGAGGAAGTAGAGTACTGAGACAGATATGGAGAGAGAGAGGAAGTAGAGTACTGAGACAGATATGGAGAGAGAGAAGTAGAGTACTGAGACAGATAGAGAGAGAGAGAGACTGAGACAGACTGAGACAGAGATGGAGAGAGAGAGGAAGTAGAGTACTGAGACAGATACAGAGAGAGAGGAAGTAGAGAGAGAGATAGAGAGAGAGAGAAGTAGAGTACTGAGACAGATATGGAGAGAGAGGGTAGAGACTGAGACAGAGAGAAGTAGAGTACTGAGACAGATATGGAGAGAGAGAGGAAGTAGAGTACTGAGACAGAGACAGATAGAGAGACAGAGAGAGAGAGGGAGATGGAGAGAGAGGAAGTAGAGTACTGAGACAGATATGGAGAGAGAGGAAGTAGAGTACTGAGACAGATATGGAGAGAGAGAGGAAGAGAGAGAGACAGATATGAGAGAGAGAGAGGAGGACTGAGACAGATGGAGAGAGATAGAGTACTGAGACAGATATGGAGAGAGAGTAGAGTACTGAGACAGATATGGAGAGAGAGAGGAAGTAGAGTACTGAGACAGATATGAGAGAGAGAGAGGAAGTAGAGTACTGAGACAGATACAGAGAGAGAGAGAAGTAGAGTACTGAGACAGATATGAGAGAGAGAGAGGAAGTAGAGTACTGAGACAGATATGGAGAGAGAGAGGAAGTAGAGTACTGAGACAGATAGAGAGAGAGGAGAGAGTACTGAGACAGATATGGAGAGAGAGAGAGTACTGAGACAGATATGACAGAGAGAGAGGAAGAGAGTACTGAGACAGATATGGAGAGAGAGAGAGAGTACTGAGACAGAGAGAGAGGAAGTAGAGACAGATATGGAGAGAGAGAGAAGTAGAGTACTGAGACAGATACAGAGAGAGAGAAGTAGAGACTGAGACAGATGGAGAGAGAGGAAGTAGAGTACTGAGACAGATATGGAGAGAGAGAGAGAGAGTAGAGAGAGAGAGATATAGAGTACTGAGACAGAGAGAGAGAGGAAGTAGAGTACTGAGACAGATATGGAGAGAGAGAGAGTACTGAGAGAGAGGAAGTAGAGTACTGAGACAGATATGGAGAGAGAGACAGAGAGAGAGAGGAAGAGTACTGAGACAGAGATGGAGAGAGAGGAAGAGTACTGAGACAGATATGGAGAGAGAGAGGAAGAGAGACAGAGACAGATAGAGAGAGAGAGAAGAGAGACTGAGACAGATATGGAGAGAGAGGAAGTAGAGTACTGAGACAGATAGAGAGAGAGACAGAAGTAGAGACTGAGACAGATATGGAGAGAGAGAGGAAGAGAGTACTGAGACAGATATGAGACAGATGGAGAGAGAGAGAAGTAGAGTACTGAGACAGATATGGAGAGAGAGAGGAAGAGAGTACTGAGACAGATAGAGAGAGAGGAAGTAGAGTACTGAGACAGAGAGAGAGAGAGAGTAGACAGATAGAGAGAGGAAGTAGAGTACTGAGACAGATATGGAGAGAGAGAGGAAGTAGAGTACTGAGACAGATATGGAGAGAGAGAGGAAGTAGAGTACTGAGACAGATATAGAGAGAGAGGAGAGAGAGAGAGAGAGACAGATATGGAGAGAGAGTACTGAGACAGATATGGAGAGAGAGAGGAAGTAGAGTACTGAGACAGATAGGAGAGAGAGAGAGAGAAGTAGAGTACTGAGACAGATATGAGAGAGAGAGAGGAAGTAGAGTACTGAGACAGATATGGAGAGAGAGAGAGAGGAGTAGAGTACTGAGACAGATATGGAGAGAGAGAGGAAGAGAGTACTGAGACAGATATGGAGAGAGAGAGGAAGTAGAGACTGAGACAGAGAGAGAGAGAAGTAGAGAGAGACAGATGGAGAGAGAGAGGAAGTAGAGTACTGAGACAGATATGGAGAGAGAGAAGAGAGTACTGAGACAGATATGGAGAGAGAGAGACAGAGTACTGAGACAGATAGAGAGAGAGAGACAGAAGTAGACAGTACTGAGACAGATATGAGAGAGAGAGAGAGAAGTAGAGACTGAGACAGATAGAGAGGAGAGAGAGAGAAGTAGAGTACTGAGACAGATGGAGAGAGAGGGGGAGAGAGTACTGAGACAGATGGAGAGAGAGAGGAAGTAGAGTACTGAGACAGATATGGAGAGAGAGGGAGAGAGAGAGAGAGAAGTAGAGTACTGAGACAGATATGGAGAGAGAGAGAGAGAGAAGAGAGTAGAGAGATATGGAGAGAGACAGAGAGAGAGAGGAAGTAGAGTACAGACAGATATGGAGAGAGAGGGAGAGAGAGAGAGGACAGTAGAGACTGAGACAGATACAGAGAGAGAGACAGAGAGAGAGAGAGAGTAGAGTACTGAGACAGAGAGAGAGAGAGAGAGTACTGAGAGAGAGAGAGAGAGAAGTAGAGTACTGAGACAGATATGGAGAGAGAGACAGAAGAGAGACTGAGACAGATAGAGAGAGAAGAGAGTACTGAGACAGATATGGAGAGAGAGAGGAAGTAGAGTACTGAGACAGATATGGAGAGAGAGAGAGACTGAGACAGAGAGACAGAGACAGATAGACAGAGAGAGAGAGGAAGAGACAGACTGAGAGAGATATGGAGAGAGAGAAGAGAGTACTGAGACAGATATGGAGAGAGAGAGACAGAGTACTGAGACAGATAGAGAGAGAGAGAGGAGAGAGAGTACTGAGACAGATATGGAGAGAGAGAGGAAGAGAGTACTGAGACAGATATGGAGAGAGAGACAGAAGAGAGTACTGAGACAGATATGGAGAGAGAGAGACAGTAGAGTACTGAGACAGATATGGAGAGAGAGAGGAAGTAGAGTACTGAGACAGATATGGAGAGAGGGAGAGAGAAGTAGAGAGAGACTGGAGAGACAGATAGACAGACAGAGAGAGGAAGTAGAGTACTGAGACAGATATGGAGAGAGAGAGACTGAGACAGAGAGAGAGAAGAGAGTACTGAGACAGATATGGAGGAGAGAGAGAGATGGAGAGAGAGAGGAAGTAGAGTACTGAGACAGATATGAAGAGGAGAGAGAGAGACAGATATGGAGAGAGAGAGAGAGAGAGAGACAGATGGAGAGAGAGTACAGAGACAGATATGAGAGAGAGAGGACAGAGAGTACTGAGACAGATAGAGAGAGAGGAAGAGACTGAGACAGAAGAGAGAGGAGAGTGAGACAGATATGGAGAGAGACAGATATGGAGAGAGAGAGGAAGACTGAGACAGATATGAGAGAGAGAGAGGAAGTAGAGTACTGAGACAGATAGAGAGAGAGAGAAAGTAGATTACTGAGACAGATATGGAGAGAGAGAGGAAGTAGAGTACTGAGACAGATATGGAGAGAGAGGGAGAGAGAGGAAGTAGAGTACTGAGACAGATATGGAGAGAGAGAGAAAGTAGAGTACTGAGACAGATATGGAGAGAGAGGGAGAGAGAGAGGAAGTAGAGTACTGAGACAGATAGAGAGGGAGAGAGAGAAGTAGATTACTGAGACAGATATAGAGAGAGAGGGAGAGGGAGAGAGAGAGGAAGTAGAGTACTGAGACAGATATGGAGAGAGAGACAGAGAGAGAGAGGAAGTAGAGTACTGAGACAGATATGGAGAGAGAGAGGAAGAGAGTACTGAGACAGATATGGAGAGAGAGAGACAGAAGAGAGTACTGAGACAGATAGAGAGAGAGAGTAGAGTACTGAGACAGATATGGAGAGAGAGAGAGTAGAGTACTGAGACAGATATGGAGAGAGAGAGAGACAGAGAGACTGAGACAGATATGGAGAGAGAGGAAGTAGAGTACTGAGACAGATATGAGAGAGAGAGGAAGTAGAGTACTGAGACAGATATGGAGAGAGAGAGAAGTAGAGTACTGAGACAGAGAGAGAGAGGAAGAGAGTACTGAGACAGATATGGAGAGACAGAGGAAGAGAGTACTGAGACAGATATGGAGAGAGAGAGAGAGAGACTGAGACAGATATGGAGAGAGAGAGAGTAGAGTACTGAGACAGATATGGAGAGAGAGAGGAAGAGAGTACTGAGACAGATAGAGAGAGAGAGAGAAGTAGAGTACTGAGACAGATATGGAGAGAGAGAGGAGAGAGAGAGAGACAGACAGAGAGTACTGAGACAGATATGGAGAGAGACAGAGAGAGAGAGAAGAGAGACTGAGACAGATATGGAGAGAGAGAGAGAAGTAGAGTACTGAGACAGATATGGAGAGAGAGAGGAGTAGAGACTGAGACAGATAGAGAGTGGAAGTAGAGGAGACAGATGGAGAGAGAAGTAGAGTACTGAGACAGATAGGAGAGAGAGAGGAAGTAGAGTACTGAGACAGATAGAGAGAGAGAGAGAGAAGTAGAGTACTGAGACAGATATGGAGAGAGAGAGGGAGAGAGAGAGAGAAGAGAGTACTGAGACAGATAGAGGAGAGAGAGAGGAAGTAGAGTACTGAGACAGATATGGAGAGAGAGAGAGGGAAGAAGAGTACTGAGACAGATATGGAGAGAGAGAGGAGAGAGTACTGAGACAGATAGAGAGAGAGAGACTGAGACAGATATGGAGAGAGAGATGGAGAGAGAGAGAGAGGAAGTAGAGTACTGAGACAGATGGAGAGAGAGAGAGAAGTAGAGTACTGAGACAGATATGGAGAGAGAGAGAGGAAGAGAGTACTGAGACAGATATGGAGAGAGAGAGGAGAGAGAGTACTGAGACAGATAGAGAGAGAGGAAGTAGAGTACTGAGACAGATATGGAGAGAGAGAGGAAGTAGAGTACTGAGACAGATATGGAGAGAGAGAGAGGACACTGAGACAGATATGGAGAGACAGAGGAAGTAGAGTACTGAGACAGATATGAGAGAGAGAGGAAGTAGAGTACTGAGACAGATATGGAGAGAGAGAGGAAGTAGATTACTGAGACAGATATGGAGAGAGAGAGGAAGTAGAGTACTGAGACAGATATGGAGAGAGAGAGGAAGTAGAGTACTGAGACAGATATGGAGAGAGAGAGGAAGTAGAGTAC
>NW_025749329.1:5000-25679 GCF_021184085.1 Oncorhynchus gorbuscha
CTGTTCTACTAACACACTGGAACCTCAGGCCCCTCATCCAGCTGGTCCTGGGGCTGAGTTCACTAACCTGTTCTACTAACACACTGGAACCTCAGGCCCCTCATCCAGCTGGTCTGGGGCTGAGTTCACTAACCTGTTCTACTGACACACTGAAACTTCAGTCCCCTCATCCAGCTGGTCCTGAGTTCACCAGGAAAACCTGTTCTACTGACACACTGAAACGTCACTGAACCCTCATCCAGCTGGTCCTGGGGCTGAGTTTCCTGACCCAGGAAAACCTGGCTCCCTGTAGAGGAAAGGCTGTGAAACCACTGAACCCTCATCCAGCTGGTCCTGGGGCTGAGTTTCCTGACCCACCTGGCTCCCTGTAGAAAAGGCTGTGAAACCACTGAACCCTCATCCAGCTGGTCCTGGGGCTGAGTTTCCTGACCCAGGAAAACCTGGCTCCCTGTAGAGGAAAGGCTGTGAAACCACTGAACCCTCATCCAGCTGGTCCTGGGGCTGAGTTTCCTGACCCAGGAAAACCTGGCTCCCTGAAGAGGAAAGGCTGTGAAACCACTGAACCCTCATCCAGCTGGTCCTGGGGCTGAGTTTCCTGACCCAGGAAAACCTGGCTCCCTGTAGAGGAAAGGCTGTGAAACCACTGAACCCTCATCCAGCTGGTCCTGGGGCTGAGTTTCCTGACCCAGGAAAACCTGGCTCCCTGTAGAGGAAAGGCTGTGAAACCACTGAACCCTCATCCAGCTGGTCCTGGGGCTGAGTTTCCTGACCCAGGAAAACCTGGCTCCCTGTAGAGGAAAGGCTGTGAAACCACTGAACCCTCATCCAGCTGGTCCTGGGGCTGAGTTTCCTGACCCAGGAAAACCTGGCTCCCTGTAGAGGAAAGGCTGTGAAACCACTGAACCCGCGACAGAACTGCATTTCCTGATAAAATGTATTTAAAAATAAAAACAATTAGTGTCATTTAAACTCGTATTCAAGGTTTCAAAGACCTCTCTGATGAGAGTAGGCTACCCGTCCTGTTGGGGGAGGACGCAGAGAGCTGTGGGTTGGCAGCGCACTACATTGAAGACCTCTCTGATGAGAGTAGGCTACCCGTCCTGTTGGGGGAGGACGCAGAGAGCTGTGGGTTGGCGGGGGAGGACGCAGAGAGCTGTGGGTTGGCAGCGCACTACATTGAAGACCTCTCTGATGAGAGTAGGCTACCCGTCCTATTGGGGGAGGACGCAGAGTGCTGTGGGTTGGCAGCGCACTACATTGAAGACCTCTCTGATGAGAGTAGGCTACCCGTCCTGTTGGGGGAGGACGCAGAGAGCTGTGGGTTGGCAGCGCACTACATTGAAGACCTCTCTGATGAGAGTAGGCTACCCGTCCTGTTGGGGAGGACGCAGAGAGCTGTGGGTTGGCAGCGCACTACATTGAAGACCTCTCTGATGAGAGTAGGCTACCCGTCCTGTTGGGGGAGGACACAGAGAGCTGTGGGTTGGCAGCGCACTACATTGAAGACCTCTCTGATGAGAGTAGGCTACCCGTCCTGTTGGGGGAGGACGCAGAGAGCTGTGGGTTGGCAGCGCACTACATTGAAGACCTCTCTGATGAGAGTAGGCTACCCGTCCTGTTGGGGGAGGACGCAGAGAGCTGTGGGTTGGCAGCGCACTACATTGAAGACCTCTCTGATGAGAGTAGGCTACCCGTCCTGTTGGGGAGGACGCAGAGAGCTGTGGGTTGGCAGCGCACTACATTGAAGACCTCTCTGATGAGAGTAGGCTACCCGTCCTGTTGGGGGAGGACACAGAGAGCTGTGGGTTGGCAGCGCACTACATTGAAGACCTCTCTGATGAGAGTAGGCTACCCGTCCTGTTGGGGGAGGACGCAGAGAGCTGTGGGTTGGCAGCGCACTACATTGAAGACCTCTCTGATGAGAGTAGGCTACCCGTCCTGTTGGGGAGGACGCAGAGAGCTGTGGGTTGGCAGCGCACTACATTGAAGACCTCTCTGATGAGAGTAGGCTACCCGTCCTGTTGGGGAGGACGCAGAGAGCTGTGGGTTGGCGGGGGAGGACGCAGAGAGAGAGCTGTGGGTTGGCAGCGCACTACATTGAAGACCTCTCTGATGAGAGTAGGCTACCCGTCCTGTTGGGGGAGGACACAGAGAGCTGTGGGTTGGCAGCGCACTACATTGAAGACCTCTCTGATGAGAGTAGGCTACCCGTCCTGTTGGGGGAGGACGCAGAGAGCTGTGGGTTGGCAGCCCACTACATTGAAGACCTCTCTGATGAGAGTAGGCTACCCGTCCTGTTGGGGGAGGATGCAGAGAGCTGTGGGTTGGCAGCGCACTACATTGAAGACCTCTCTGATGAGAGTAGGCTACCCGTCCTGTTGGGGGAGGACGCAGAGAGCTGTGGGTTGGCAGCGCACTACATTGAAGACCTCTCTGATGAGAGTAGGCTACCCGTCCTGTTGGGGAGGACGCAGAGAGCTGTGGGTTGGCGGGGGAGGACGCAGAGAGCTGTGGGTTGGCAGCGCACTACATTGAAGACCTCTCTGATGAGAGTAGGCTACCCGTCCTGTTGGGGGAGGACGCAGAGAGCTGTGGGTTGGCAGCGCACTACATTGAAGACCTCTCTGATGAGAGTAGGCTACCCGTCCTGTTGGGGGAGGACGCAGAGAGCTGTGGGTTGGCAGCCCACTACATTGAAGACCTCTCTGATGAGAGTAGGCTACCCGTCCTGTTGGGGGAGGATGCAGAGAGCTGTGGGTTGGCAGCGCACTACATTGAAGACCTCTCTGATGAGAGTAGGCTACCCGTCCTGTTGGGGGGGAGGACGCGGGGAGAGGGGACGCAGAGAGCTGTGGGTTGGCAGCGCACTACATTGAAGACCTCTCTGATGAGAGTAGGCTACCCGTCCTGTTGGGGGAGGACGCAGAGAGCTGTGGGTTGGCGGGGGAGGACGCAGAGAGCTGTGGGTTGGCAGCCCACTACATTGCTGCCTGCTATAAGTTGAGGGACAGTGTCTGACAGACCAATCAACCTGCACATGTCCTCTGCTGTATGCTTATTGATATGGTTGAATGTGTTGGTTAGTTTGACCACTGACTACTGTTGTTACGTCCCGTCGACAAATGTATTCTTATTATTTCAATTGTGTTAATATTGTAAATTAATACATTCATTTACAAACTACGCTTTCGCAATGTGTACATTGTTACATCATGCCAATAAAGAAATCAGAGCGAGAATGAGAGGGTGAGAGAGATGGAGAGAGAGAATTATTAATGGGTGGGTGAGAGAGATGGGACAGAGAATGAAAGGGTGAGAGAGATGGGACAGAGAATGAGAGGGTGAGAGAGATGGGAGAGAGAATGAAAGGGTGAGAGATGGAGAGAGAATGAGAGGGTGAGAGAGATGGGACAGAGAATGAGAGGGTGAGAGAGATGGGAGAGAGAATGAAAGGGTGAGAGATGGAGAGAGAATGAGAGGGTGAGAGAGATGGGACAGAGAATGAGAGGGTGAGAGAGATGGGAGAGAGAATGAAAGGGTGAGAGATGGAGAGAGAATGAGAGGGTGAGAGAGATGGGACAGAGAATGAGAGGGTGAGAGATGGGAGAGAGAATTATTAATGGGTGGGTGAGAGAGATGGGACAGAGAATGAGAGGGTGAGAGAGATGGAGAGAGAGAATGAGAGGGTGAGAGAGATGGGACAGAGAATGAGAGGGTGAGAGAGATGGGACAGAGAATGAAAGGGTGAGAGAGATGGGAGAGAGAATGAGAGGGTGAGAGAGATGGGACAGGGAATGAGAGGGTGAGAGAGATGGGACAGAGAATGAGAGGAATGAAAAGGGTGAGAGTGAGAGAGATGGGACAGAGAATGAGAGGAGTGAGAAAGATGGGACAGGGAATGAGAGGGTGAGAGAGATGGAGAGAGAATGAGAGGTGAGAGAGATGGAGAGAGAATGAGAGGGTGAGAGAGAGATGGGACAGAGAATGAGATGGGGTGAGAGAGATGGGACAGAGAATGAAAGGGTGAGAGAGATGGGAGAGAGAATGAGAGGGTGAGAGAGATGGGAGAGAGAATGAGAGGGTGAGAGAGATGGAGAGAGAGAATGAGAGGGTGAGAGAGATGGAGAGAAAGAATGAGAGGGTGAGAGAGATGGAGAGAAAGAATGAGAGGGTGAGAGAGATGGAGAGAGAATGAGAGGGTGAGACAGATGGAGAGAGAATGAGAGGGCGAGAGAGATGGGAGAGAGAATGAGAGGGCGAGAGAGATGGGTGAGAAAATGAGAGGGCGAGAGATGGAGAGAACGAGAGACTGAGAGCGAGTGAGTGAGAGAGAAGGAGAGAGAGAGCGAGAGAGAGAATGAGAGAGAGAGAGAGCGAGAGAAGAGGCTAGATGAGGAATCATTGATCCTGAGGACCTGGTTTAACCGAGACTAGTATTTGTAATAAGTGTAAATTGAGGGCAGTGCTGAGGTAATGGACCCTGGAAGAGAACTGCTGACGGTTCACAGTTCTGGAGAGACTGGAAAAGGCAGACATGTGACTACAGGAAGGGGGTAAGAGGAGTGAGGAAGGGGAGGAGGGAGGAAGGGGGAGGAGGAGTGAGGAAGTGGGTAAGAGGAGTGAGGAAGTGGTAAGAGGAGTGAGGAAGTGGGTAAGAGGAGTGAGGAAGGGGGAGGAGGAGTGAGGAAGTGGTAAGAGGAGTGAGGAAGTGGTAAGAGGAGTGAGGAAGGGGAGGAGGAGTGAGGAAGTGGGAAGAGGAGTGAGGAAGGGGGTAAGAGGAGTGAGGAAGTGGTAAGAGGAGTGAGGAAGGGGAGGAGGAGTGAGAAAGGGGTAAGAGGAGTGAGGAAGGGGTAAGAGGAGTGAGGAAGGGGGTAAGAGGAGTGAGGAAGTGGGTAAGAGGAGTGAGGAAAGGAGGAGGAGAAAGGGGTAAGAGGAGTGAGGAAGGGGGTAAGAGGAGTGAGGAAGGGGGTAAGAGGAGTGAGGAAGTGGGTAAGAGGAGTGAGGAAGGGGGAGGAGGAGTGAGGAAGTGGTAAGGAGGAGTGAGGAAGTGGTAAGAGGAGTGAGGAAGTGGTAAGAGGAGTGAGGAAGTGGTAAGAGGAGTGAGGAAGTGGGTAAGAGGAGTGAGGAAGTGGGTAAGAGGAGTGAGGAAGTGGGGAAGGGGGTAAGAGGAGTGAGGAAGTGGTAAGAGGAGTGAGGAAGTGGGTAAGAGGAGTGAGGAAGTGGTAAGAGGAGTGAGGAAGTGGGTAAGAGGAGTGAGGAAGTGGATAAGAGGAGTGAGGAATTGGTAAGAGGAGTGAGGAAGGGGGTAAGAGGAGTGAGGAAGTGGGTAAGAGGAGTGAGGAAGTGGGTAGGGGGAGGGGGAGTGAGGAAGTGGGAAGAGGAGTGAGGAAGTGGGTAAGAGGAGTGAGGAAGTGGGTAAGAGGAGTGAGGAAGTGGGTAGGGGGAGGGGGAGTGAGGAAGTGGGAAGAGGAGTGAGGAAGGGGGAGGAAGGGAGTCAAGGGGATCGACCACCCAAACTCCAACACCCAGAATGGGTCTGACAGGTTGACATTGCGGATCACACAGAACACAAACCTCATTAGAAGATCCCTGATTTGAACACGTCACAAACACACACACATACACACACACACACACACACACACAACAGTATAATATCTGTGGTTTAATATCTACAGTATAATATCTGTGGTTTAATATTTACAGTATAATATCTACAGTATAATATCTGTGGTTTAATATCTACAGTATAATATCTACAGTATAATATCTACAGTATAATATCTGTGGTTTAATATCTACAGTATAATATCTACAGTATAATATCTACAGTATAATATCTGTGGTTTAATATCTACAGTATAATATCTACAGTATAATATCTACAGTATAATATCTACAGTATAATATCTGTGGTTTAATATCTACAGTATAATATCTGTGGTTTAATATCTACAGTATAAAATCTACAGTATAATATCTACAGTATAATATCTACAGTATAATATCTACAGTATAATATCTACAGTATAATATCTGTGGTTTAATATCTACAGTATAATATCTGTGGTTTAATATCTACAGTATAATATCTGTGGTTTAATATCTACAGTATAATATCTACAGTATAATATCTGTGGTTTAATATCTACAGTATAATATCTGTGGTTTAATATCTACAGTATAATATCTGTGGTTTAATATCTACAGTATAATATCTACAGTATAATATCTACAGTATAATATTTACAGTATAATATCTACAGTATAATATATGTGGTATAATATCTACAGTATAATATCTACAGTATAATATCTGTGGTTTAATATCTACAGTATAATATCTGTGGTTTAATATCTACAGTATAAAATCTACAGTATAATATCTGTGGTTTAATATCTACAGTATAATATCTACAGTATAATATCTACAGTATAATATCTACAGTATAATATCTGTGGTTTAATATCTACAGTATAATATCTACAGTATAATATCTACAGTATAATATCTGTGGTTTAATATCTACAGTATAATATCTACAGTATAATATCTACAGTATAATATCTGTGGTTTAATATCTACAGTATAATATCTACAGTATAATATCTACAGTATAATATCTACAGTATAATATCTACAGTATAATATCTACAGTATAATATCTGTGGTATAATATCTACAGTATAATATCTACAGTATAATATCTGTGGTTTAATATTTACAGTATAATATCTACAGTATAATATATGTGGTATAATATCTACAGTATAATATCTACAGTATAATATCTACAGTATAATATCTGTGGTTTAATATTTACAGTATAATATCTACAGTATAATATATGTGGTATAATATCTACAGTATAATATCTACAGTATAATATCTGTGGTTTAATATTTACAGTATAATATCTACAGTATAATATATGTGGTATAATATCTACAGTATAATATCTACAGTATAATATCTACAGTATAATATCTACAGTATAATATCTACAGTATAATATCTGTGGTTTAATATTTACAGTATAATATCTACAGTATAATATATGTGGTATAATATCTACAGTATAATATCTACAGTATAATATCTACAGTATAATATCTGTGGTTTAATATTTACAGTATAATATCTACAGTATAATATATGTGGTATAATATCTACAGTATAATATCTACAGTATAATATCTACAGTATAATATCTGTGGTTTAATATCTACAGTATAATATCTACAGTATAATATCTACAGTATAATATCTACAGTATAATATCTACAGTATAATATCTACAGTATAATATCTGTGGTATAATATCTACAGTATAATATCTACAGTATAATATCTGTGGTTTAATATTTACAGTATAATATCTACAGTATAATATATGTGGTATAATATCTACAGTATAATATCTACAGTATAATATCTACAGTATAATATCTATGGTTTAATATCTACAGTATAATATCTACGGTTTAATATCTACAGTATAATATCTGTGGTTTAATATCTACAGTATAATATCTACAGTATAATATCTACAGTATAATATCTGTGGTTTAATATATACAGTATAATATCTGTGGTTTAATATCTACAGTATAATATCTACAGTATAATATCTGTGGTTTAATATCTACAGTATAATATCTACAGTATAATATCTGTGGTTTAATATCTACAGTATAATATCTACAGTATAATATCTATGGTTTAATATCTACAGTATAATATCTACAGTATAATATCTATGGTTTAATATCTACAGTATAATGTCTACAGTATAATATCTATGGTTTAATATCTACAGTATAATATCTATGGTTTAATATCTACAGTATAATATCTACAGTATAATATCTACAGTATAATATCTACAGTATAATATCTGTGGTTTAATATCTACAGTATAATATCTACAGTATAATATCTGTGGTTTAATATCTACAGTATAATATCTGTGGTTTAATATATGTGGTTTAACAGCTGGGGTTTAAGGTTAAACATTAGAAATTACAATCAAATCAGATCAAATTTATTTATATAGCCCTTCGTACATCAGCTAATATCTCAAAGTTCTGCACAGAAACCCAGCCTAAAACCCCAAACAGCAAGCAATGCAGGTATAGAAGCACGGTGGCTAGGAAAAACTCCCTAGAAAGGCCAAAACCTAGGAAGAAACCTAGAGAGGAACCAGGCTATGTGGGGTGGCCAGTCCTCTTCTGGCTGTACTGGTTAGAGCGGAACCAGGCTCTGAGGGGTGACCAGTTCTCTCCTGGCTGTACTGGGTAGAGAGGAACCAGGCTCTGAGGGGTGGCCAGTCCTCTCCTGGCTGTACTGGGTAGAGAGGAACCAGGCTCTGAGGGGTGACCAGTCCTCTGCTGGCTGTACTGGGTAGAGAGGAACCAGGCTCTGAGGGGTGACCAGTCCTCTGCTGGCTGTACCCAGGCTCTGAGGGGTGACCAGTCCTCTGCTGGCTGTACTGGGTAGAGAGGAACCAGGCTCTGAGGGGTGACCAGTCCTCTGCTGGCTGTACTGGGTAGAGAGGAACCAGGCTCTGAGGGGTGACCAGTCCTCTGCTGGCTGTACTGGGTAGAGAGGAACCAGGCTCTGAGGGGTGACCAGTCCTCTGCTGGCTGTACTGGGTAGAGAGGAACCAGGCTCTGAGGGGTGGCCAGTCCTCTGCTGGCTGTACTGGGTAGAGAGGAACCAGGCTCTGAGGGGTGACCAGTCCTCTGCTGGCTGTACTGGGTAGAGAGGAACCAGGCTCTGAGGGGTGACCAGTCCTCTCCTGGCTGTACTGGGTAGAGAGGAACCAGGCTCTGAGGGGTGACCAGTCCTCTGCTGGCTGTACTGGGTAGAGAGGAACCAGGCTCTGAGGGGTGACCAGTCCTCTGCTGGCTGTACTGGGTAGAGAGGAACCAGGCTCTGAGGGGTGACCAGTCCTCTGCTGGCTGTACCCAGGCTCTGAGGGGTGACCAGTCCTCTGCTGGCTGTACCCAGGCTCTGAGGGGTGACCAGTCCTCTGCTGGCTGTACCCAGGCTCTGAGGGGTGACCAGTCCTCTGCTGGCTGTACCAGGTAGAGAGGAACCAGGCTCTGAGGGGTGACCAGTCCTCTGCTGGCTGTACCAGGTAGAGAGGAACCAGGCTCTGAGGGGTGACCAGTCCTCTGCTGGCTGTACCAGGTAGAGAGGAACCAGGCTCTGAGGGGTGACCAGTCCTCTGCTGGCTGTACCCAGGCTCTGAGGGGTGACCAGTCCTCTGCTGGCTGTACCCAGGCTCTGAGGGGTGACCAGTCCTCTGCTGGCTGTGCCCAGGCTCTGAGGGTGACCAGTCCTCTGCTGGACAACCCAGGCTCTGAGGGGTGACCAGTCCTCTGCTGGCTGTACCCAGGCTCTCAAAAGGGGTGGCCACTGGCTGTAAAGAGGAACCAGGCTCTGAGGGGTGACCAGTCCTCTGCTGGCTGTACTGGGTAGAGAGGAACCAGGCTCTGAGGGTGGCCAGTCCTCTCCTGGCTGTACACAGAGAGGAACCAGGCTCTGAGGGGTGGCCAGTCCTCTCCCTGGCTGTACTGGGTAGAGAGGAACCAGGCTCTGAGGGGTGGCCAGTCCTCTCCTGGCTGTACACAGAGAGGAACCAGGCTCTGAGGGTGACCAGTCCTCTGCTGGCTGTACTGGGTAGAGAGGAACCAGGCTCTGAGGGGTGACAAGTCCTCTGCTGGCTGTACTGGCTAGAGAGGAACCAGGCTCTGAGGGGTGACCAGTCCTCTGCAGGCTGTACTGGTGTGAGAGGAACCAGGCTCTGAGGGGTGACCAGTCCTCTCAGGCTGTACCCAGGCTCTGAGGGGTGACCAGTCCTCTGCTGTCAGGCTCTAGGGGTGACCAGTCCTCTGCTGGGACACACCCCAGGCTCTGAGGGGTGACCAGTCCTCTGCTGGCTGTACCCAGGCTCTGAGGGGTGACCAGTCCTCTGCTGGCTGTACCCAGGCTCTGAGGGGTGGCCAGTCCTCTCCTGGCTGTACTGGGTAGAGAGGAACCAGGCTCTGAGGGGTGACCAGTCCTCTGCTGGCTATACTGGGTAGAGAGGAACCAGGCTCTGAGGGGTGGCCAGTTCTCTCCTGGCTGTACTGGGTAGAGAGGAACCAGGCTCTTGGGTGGCCAGTCCTTCCTGGCTGTACTGGGTAGAGAGGAACCAGGCTCTGAGGGGGTGGCCAGTCCTCTCCTGGCTGTACTGGGTAGAGAGGAACCAGGCTCTGAGGGGTGACCAGTCCTCTGCTGGCTGTACTGGGTAGAGAGGAACCAGGCTCTGAGGGGTGACCAGTCCTCTGCTGGCTGTACTGGGTAGAGAGGAACCAGGCTCTGAGGGGTGACCAGTCCTCTCCTGGCTGTACTGGGTAGAGAGGAACCAGGCTCTGAGGGGTGACCAGTCCTCTGAGGAGGAGAGAGGAACCAGGCTCTGAGGGGTGACCAGTCCTCTCCTGGCTGTACTGGGTAGAGAGGAACCAGGCTCTGAGGTGACCAGTCCTCTCCTGGCTGTACTGGGTAGAGAGGAACCAGGCTCTGAGGGGACCAGTCCTCTGCTGGCTGTACATCAGAGGATGTCTGAGGGGTGACCAGTCCTCTACTAGAGAGGAACCAGGCTCTGAGGGGTGACCAGTCCTCTCCTGGCTGTACTGGGTAGAGAGGAACCAGGCTCTGAGGGGTGACCAGTCCTCTCCTGGCTGTACTGGGTAGAGAGGAACCAGGCTCTGAGGGGTGACCAGTCCAAGATGTTCAAATGTTCATGACGACGATATGAGTTTAAACCAGAAAAAGCTGATTTACTAAAGGAGCTCATAAAATGGCAGATGACATGATATTAAGATACAGGGTCTGTGTGTCATTTAGGTGTGTGTGTAAGGATCATGTGAGATAATGTAAGGATCATTTGGGGATGTGTGTAAGGTGTGTGTGTGGATAATGTGTGGATCATTTGGGGATAGAGTTTGAAAGGCTATTTGCCTCTCAAAAGGTGTACAGAATAAACACACACACACACACACACACACACACACACACACACACACACACACACACACACACACACACACACACACACACACACACACACACACACACACACACACACACACACACACACACACACACACACACACACACACACAGTCACACCCTGTCCTTCATAAGCTGTGTGTTGTGAGTCATCCTCACAGAATGTTAGTGTGTTCAGGCATCAGTGTAACTATCAGTCAGGAGCATTAGACCCTATTCACTGTCAACTAGCAGAACCTTCCTTCACTGGGACACCCCAGCCCATCAAAACACACCCTGTACCACGAGACACACTCTGTGTGGGGATGTGTGTAAACAAGGGGATTTTTGGGGATAATTACGGCACAGAGTCTGTCTCCATCTTGGGCAGCCATCTTAAGGGACAAAATAAATACCTGAGATTACAACTAACCACCGTTCTGACCATTGCTCTCCTCTCACCTGATTTCACGCCCCCTCACCTGACAGTGAGAAGGGATGAAGAGGGAGGATTATGAGGAGGAGGAGGGGGCGAGGGATAAGATCATACAGGTAGAGGTGAGTGTTGGTGCGTCAGGCACGATGACCAGAGATGTCTGACTGAACTTCCAGTGGGCTAAAGAGGGTCACAGAGTGACTCCTGGTAGTCTAAACCAGGGTCACACAGAGTGTATGGATGTATGGATAATGTAAGGATCATTTAGGGATAATGTAAGGATCATTTAGGGATAATGTAAGGATCATGTAGAGATAATGTAAGGATCATTTGGGGATAATAAGGACCGTGTAGGGATAATGTAAGGATCATTTGGGGATAATGTAAGGATCGTGTAGGGATAATGTAAGGATCATTTAGGGATAATGTAAATATAATTTAGGGATAAGGTAGAGATAATGTAATGATCATGTAGAGATAATGTAAGGATCATTTAGGGATAATGTAAGGATAATTTAGGGATAATTGACTAACTGACCATTGTCCTCTGGATTTAGTTCTAGTTGGCAGAGGGGTTTAGAGTGTCCTGGCACAGAGGTCATGCCAGGAAGAGGAGCTGACCCAGAGGATAAACCAGGAGAGGGGCTGACCCAGAGGATAAACCAGGAAGAGGAGCTGACCCAGAGGATAAACCAGGGAGAGGAGCTGACCCAGGGGATAAACCAGGGAGAGGAGCTGACCCAGAGGATAAACCAGGAGAGGAGCTGACCCAGAGGATACACCAGGGAGAGGAGCTGACCCAGAGGATACACCAGGGAGAGGAGCTGACCCAGAGGATACACCAGGGAGAGGAGCTGACCCAGAGGATACGCCAGGGAGAGGAGCTGACCCAGAGGATAAACCAGGGAGAGGAGCTGACCCAGAGGATAAACCAGGGAGAGGAGCTGACCCACAGGATAAACCAGGGAGAGGAGCTGACCCAGAGGATAAACCAGGAAGAGGAGCTGCCATCTCTGCTCTCTTCAGTCCCTCTCTCCTTTCCTCCCATTCTCATTTTACACCAACCCCCAAAACCTGATCCAGCTTACCTGTGCTGAACACTGTGTGCTGATTCAGTATGCGAGACCATTTGTGTGGGTGTGTGTGTGTGTGTGTATGCGAGAGCATGTGTGTGTGTGTATGCGAGAGCGTGTGTGTGTGTGTATGCGAGAGCGTGTGTGTATGCGAGAGCGTGTGTGTGGGTGTGTGTGTGTGTGTATGCGAGAGCGTGTGTGTGGGTGTGTGTGTGTGTGTATGCGAGAGCGTGTGTGTGGGTGTGTGTGTTTGTATGCGAGAGCGTGTGTGTGTGTGTGTGTGTTTGTATGCGAGAGCGTGTGTGTGTGTGTGTGTGTTTGTATGCGAGAGCGTGTGTGTGTGTGTGTGTGTGTGTGTGTGTGTGTGTGTGTGTGTGTGTGTGTGTGTGTGTGTACGAGAGCGTGTGTGGGTGTTTGTATGCGAGAGCGTGTGTGTGTGTTTTTATGCGAGAGCGTGTGTGTGTGTTTTTATGCGAGAGTGTGTGTGTGGGTGTGTGTTTGTATGCGAGAGCGTGTGTGGGTCAGGCTGGGGACAGTAGAAGTAACATGAGAGTTGAACTGGGTGTTTTAAGACTGACACAAGCCCCAGTCAGAGAAACAGAGTTCCTAAATAAATGGTGACCAGGACATTGACCCTGTGATTGACCCTGTGATTGACCCTGTGAAAGTCCACATTGTGCCTCACTTTGTGAAGTGTGTTAGGACCTCTATTAGGACCTCTATCTCTATTAGGACCTCTATCTCTGTTAGGACCTCTATCTCTATCTGTGTTAGGATCTCTGTCTGTGTTAGGACCTCCATCTCTGTCTGTGTTAGGACCTCCATCTCTGTCTGTGTTAGGACCTCCATCTCTGTCTGTGTTAGGACCTCCATCTCTGTCTGTGTTAGGACCTCTATCTCTATTAGGACCTCTATCTCTGACTGTGTTAGGACCTCTATCTCTGACTGTGTTAGGACCTCTATCTCTGACTGTGTTAGGACCTCTATCTCTATTAGGACCTCTATCTCTATTAGGACCTCTATCTCTATTAGGACCTCTATCTCTATTAGGACCTCTATCTCTATTAGGACCTCTATCTCTATTAGGACCTCTATCTCTATTAGGACCTCTATCTCTGTTAGGACCTCTATCTCTGACTGTGTTAGGACCTCTATCTCTATTAGGACCTCTATCTCTATTAGGACCTCTATCTCTATTAGGACCTCTATCTCTATTAGGACCTCTATCTCTATTAGGACCTCTATCTCTATTCTCTATCTCTATTAGGACCTCTATCTCTATTAGGACCTCTATCTCTATTAGGACCTCTATCTCTATTAGGACCTCTATCTCTATTAGGACCTCTGTCTCTATTAGGACCTCTGTCTCTATTAGGACCTCTATCTCTATTAGGACCTCTATCTCTATTAGGACCTCTATCTCTATTAGGACCTCTATCTCTATTAGGACCTCTATCTCTATTAGGACCTCTATCTCTATTAGGACCTCTATCTCTATTAGGACCTCTATCTCTATTCTCTATCTGTATTAGGACCTCTATCTCTATTCTCTATCTCTATTAGGACCTCTATCTCTATTAGGACCTCTATCTCTATTAGGACCTCTATCTCTATTAGGACCTCTATCTCTATTAGGACCTCTATCTCTATTAGGACCTCTATCTCTATCTGTGTTAGGACCTCTATCTCTATTAGGACCTCTATTTCTATCTGTGTTAGGACCTCTATCTCTGACTGTGTTAGGACCTCTATCTCTATTAGGACCTCTATCTCTATCTGTGTTAGGACCTCTATCTCTATCTGTGTTAGGACCTCTATCTCTATTAGGACCTCTATCTCTATCTGTGTTAGGACCTCTATCTGTCTGTGTTAGGACCTCTATCTCTATTAGACCTCGATCTCTATCTGTGTTAGGACCTCTATCTCTCTGTGTTAGGACCTCTATCTCTATTAGACCTCTATTTCTATCTGTGTTAGGACCTCTATCTCTGACTGTGTTAGGACCTCTATCTCTATTAGACTGTGTTAGGACTCTATCTCTATTAGGACCTCTATCTCTATCTGTGTTAGGACCTATTTCTATCTGTGTTAGGACCTCTATCTCTAACTGTGTTAGGACCTCTATCTCTATTAGGACCTCTATCTCTACTGTGTTAGGACCTCTATCTCTATTAGGACCTCAATCTCTATCTGTGTTAGGACCTCTATCTCTATTAGGACCTCTATCTCTATCTGTGTTAGGACCTCTATCTCTGACTGTGTTAGGACCTCTATCTCTGATTAGGATCTCTATCTCTGTCTGTGTTAGACCTCTATCTCTGTCTGTGTTAGGACCTCTATCTCTATTAGACCTCGATCTCTATTAGACCTATCTCTATCTGTGTTAGGACCTCTATCTCTGACTGTGTTAGGACCCCTCTGACTGTGTTCATTATCTCTGACTGTGTTAGGACATTATCTCTGACTGTGTTAGGACATTATCTCTGACTGTGTTAGGACATTATCTCTGACTGTGTTAGGACATTATCTCTGACTGTGTTAGGACCTCTACCTCTATTAGGACCTCTATTTCTATCTGTGTTAGGACCTCCATCTCTATTAGACCTCTATCTCTATTAGGGACCTCTATCTCTATCTGTGTTAGGACCTCTATCTCTGACTGTGTTAGGACCTCTATCTCTGACTGTGTTAGACCTCTATCTCTGACTGTGTTAGGACATCTATCTCTATTAGACCTCTATCTCTGACTGTGTTAGGACATCTATCTCTATTAGGACCTCTATCTCTATCTGTGTTAGGACCTCTATCTCTGACTGCGTTAGGACCTCTATCTCTATCTCTATCAGGACCTCTATCTGTGTTAGGACCTCTATCTGTGTTAGGACCTCTATCTCTATTAGGACCTCTATCTCTATTAGGACTCTATCTCTATTAGGACCTCTATCTCTATTAGGACCTCTATCTCTGTTAGGACCTCTATCTCTATTTGTGTTAGGACCTCTATCTCTATTAGGACCTCTATCTCTATTAGGACCTCTATCTCTATTAGGACCTCTATCTCTATTAGGACCTCTATCTCTATTAGGACCTCTATCTCTATCTGTGTTAGGACCTCTATCTCTATTAGGACCTCTATCTCTATCTGTGTTAGGACCTCTATCTCTATTAGGACCTCTATCTCTATCTGTGTTAGGACCTCTATCTCTATTAGGACCTCTATCTCTATCTGTGTTAGGACCTCTATCTCTATCTCTATTAGGACCTCTATCTCTGACTGTGTTAGGATCTCTATCTCTATTAGGACCTCTATCTCTGACTGTGTTAGGACCTCTATCTCTGACTGTGTTAGGACCTCTATCTCTGACTGTGTTAGGACCTCTATCTCTATTAGGACCTCTATCTCTATTAGGACCTCTATCTCTATTAGGACCTCTATCTCTATTAGGACCTCTATCTCTATTAGGACCTCTATCTCTATCTGTGTTAGGACATCTATCTCTGACTGTGTTAGGATCTCTATCTCTATTAGGACCTCTATCTGTGTTAGGACCTCTATCTGTGTTAGGACCTCTATCTGTGTTAGGACCTCTATCTGTGTTAGGACCTCTATCTGTGTTAGGACCTCTATCTGTGTTAGGACCTCTATCTCTGTTAGGACCTCTATCTGTGTTAGGACCTCTATCTGTGTTAGGACCTCTATCTGTGTTAGGACCTCTATCTGTGTTAGGACCTCTATCTGTGTTAGGACCTCTATCTGTGTTAGGACCTCTATCTGTGTTAGGACCTCTATCTGTGTTAGGACCTCTATCTGTGTTAGGACCTCTATCTCTGACTGTGTTAGGACCTCTATCTCTATCTCTATTAGGACGTCTATCTCTGACTGTGTTAGGACCTCTATCTCTATTAGGACCTCTATCTCTGACTGTGTTAGGACCTCTATCTCTGACTGTGTTAGGATCGCTCTCTCTGACTGTGTTAGGACCTCTATCTCTGACTGTGTTAGGACCTCTATCTCTATTAGGACCTCTATCTATATTAGGACCTCTATCTCTATTAGGACCTCTATCTCTATTAGGACCTCTATCTCTGACTGTGTTAGGACCTCTATCTCTGACTGTGTTAGGACCTCTATCTCTGACTGTGTTAGGACCTCTATCTCTATCTCTATTAGGACGTCTATCTCTGACTGTGTTAGGACCTCTATCTCTATTAGGACCTCTATCTCTATTAGGACCTCTATCTCTGACTGTGTTAGGACCTCTATCTCTGACTGTGTTAGGACCTCTATCTCTGACTGTGTTAGGACCTCTATCTCTATCTCTATTAGGACGTCTATCTCTGACTGTGTTAGGACCTCTATCTCTATTAGGACCTCTATCTCTGACTGTGTTAGGACCTCTATCTCTGACTGTGTTAGGACCTCTATCTCTATTAGGACCTCTATCTCTATTAGGACCTCTATCTCTATTAGGACCTCTATCTCTATTAGGACCTCTATCTCTGACTGTGTTAGGACCTCTATCTCTGACTGTGTTAGGACCTCTATCTCTATTAGGACCTCTATCTCTGACTGTGTTAGGACCTCTATCTCTATCTGTGTTAGGACCTCTATCTCTATTAGGACCTCTATCTCTGACTGTGTTAGGACCTCTATCTCTATTAGGACCTCTATCTCTATTAGGACCTCTATCTCTATCTCTATTAGGACCTCTATCTCTATCTGTGTTAGGACCTCTATCTCTATTAGGACCTCTATCTCTATCTGTGTTAGGACCTCTATCTCTCTGTGTTAGGACCTCTATCTCTATTAGGACCTCTATTTCTATCTGTGTTAGGACCTCTATCTCTGACTGTGTTAGGACCTCTATCTCTATTAGGACCTCTATCTCTATCTGTGTTAGGACCTCTATCTCTATCTGTGTTAGGACCTCTATCTCTATTAGGACCTCTTCTCTATCTGTGTTAGGACCTCTCTTTTCTATCTGTGTTAGGACCTCTATCTCTATTAGGACCTCTATCTCTATCTGTGTTAGGACCTCTATCTCTCTGTGTTAGGACCTCTATCTCTATTAGGACCTCTATTTCCTATCTGTGTTAGGACCTCTATCTCTGACTGTGTTAGGACCTCTATCTCTATTAGGACCTCTATCTCTATCTGTTAGGACCTCTATCTCTATTAGGACCTCTATCTCTATCTGTGTTAGGACCTCTATTTCTATCTGTGTTAGACCTCTCTATCTCTAACTGTGTTAGGACCTCTATCTCTATTAGGACCTCTATCTCTGACTGTGTTAGGACCTCTATCTCTATTAGACCCTCAATCTCTATCTGTGTTAGGACCTCTATCTCTATTAGACCTCTATCTCTATCTGTGTTAGGACCTCTATCTCTGACTGTGTTAGGACCTCTATCTCTGACTGTGTTAGGACCTCTATCTCTGTCTGTGTTAGGACCTCTATCTCTGTCTGTGTTAGGACCTCTATCTCTATTAGACCTCGATCTCTATTAGGACCTCGATCTCTATCTGTGTTAGGACCTCTATCTCTGACTGTGTTGGACATTATCTCTGACTGTGTTAGGACATTATCTCTGACTGTGTTAGGACATTATCTCCTGACTGTGTTAGGACATTATCTCTGACTGTGTTAGGACATTATCTCTGACTGTGTTAGGACATTATCTCTGACTGTGTTAGGACATTATCTCCACTGTAAATAGATACTTATCTCTGACTGTGTTAGGACCTCTCTACCTCTATTAGACCTCTATTTCTATCTGTGTTAGACTCCATCTCTATTAGACCTCTATCTCTATTAGACCTCTATCTCTATCTGTGTTAGGACTCTATCTCTGACTGTGTTAGGACCTCATCTCTGACTGTGTTAGGACCTCTATCTCTGACTGTGTTAGGACATCTATCTCTATTAGACCTCTATCTCTGACTGTGTTAGGACATCTATCTCTATTAGGACCTCTATCTCTATCTCTATTAGGACCTCCATCTCTATTAGGACCTCTATCTCTGACTATGGTAGGACCTCTATCTCTATTAGGACCTCTATCTCTATCTGTGTTAGGACCTCTATCTCTGACTGCGTTAGGACCTCTATCTCTATCTCTATCAGGACCTCTATCTGTGTTAGGACCTCTATCTGTGTTAGGACCTCTATCTGTGTTAGGACCTCTATCTGTGTTAGGACCTCTATCTGAGTTAGGACCTCTATCTCTATTAGGACCTCTATCTCTATTAGGACCTCTATCTCTATTAGGACCTCTATCTCTATTAGGACCTCTATCTCTATTAGGACCTCTATCTCTATTAGGACCTCTATCTCTATTAGGACCTTCTATCTCTATTAGGACCTCTATCTCTATTAGGACCTCTATCTCTATTAGGACCTCATCTCTATTAGACCTCTATCTCTATTAGGACCTCTATCTCTATCTGTGTTAGGACCTCTATCTCTATTAGGACCTCTATCTCTATCTGTGTTAGGACCTCCTCTATCTCTATTAGGACCTCTATCTCTATCTGTGTTAGGACCTCTATCTCTAATAGGACCTCTATCTCTATCTGTGTTAGGACCTCTATCTCTATCTGTGTTAGGACCTCTATCTCTGACTGTGTTAGGATCTCTATCTCTATTAGGACCTCTATCTCTGACTGTGTTAGGACCTCTATCTCTGACTGTGTTAGGACCTCTCTATCTCTGACTGTGTTAGGACCTCTATCTCTATTAGGACCTCTGTCTCTAGGACCTCTATCTCTATTAGGACCTCTATCTCTATTAGGACCTCTATCTCTATTAGGACCTCTATCTCTATCTGTGTTAGGACATCTATCTCTGACTGTGTTAGGATCTCTATCTCTATTAGGACCTCTATCTGTGTTAGGACCTCTATCTGTGTTAGGACCTCTATCTGTGTTAGGACCTCTATCTGTGTGGACCTCTATCTGTGTTAGGACCTCTATCTGTGTTAGGACCTCTATCTCTGTTAGGACCTCTATCTGTGTTAGGACCTCTATCTGTGTTAGGACCTCTATCTGTGTTAAGGACCTCTATCTGTGTTAGGACCTCTATCTGTGTTAGACCTCTATCTGTGTTAGGACCTCTATCTGTGTTAGGACCTCCGTCTGTGTTAGGACCTCTATCTGTGTTATTAGGACCTCTATCTCTGACTGTGTTAGGACCTCTATCTCTATCTCTATTAGGACGTCTATCTCTGACTGTGTTAGGACCTCTATCTCTATTAGGACCTCTATCTCTGACTGTGTTAGGACCTCTATCTCTGACCTGTGTTAGGATCGCTCTCTCTGACTGTGTTAGGACACTCTATCTCTGACTGTGTTAGGACCTCTATCTCTATTAGGACCTCTATCTCTATTAGGACCTCTATCTCTATTAGGACCTCTATCTCTGACTGTGTTAGGACCTCTATCTCTGACTGTGTTAGGACCTCTATCTCTGACTGTGTTAGGACCTCTATCTCTGACTGTGTTAGGACCTCTATCTCTATCTCTATTAGGGCGTATCTCTGACTGTGTTAGGACCTCTATCTCTGACTGTGTTAGGACCTCTATCTCCTATTAGACCTCTATCTCTGATCTGCTATTAGGACGTCTATTCTCTGACTGTGTTAGGACCTCTATCTCTATTAGGACCTCTATCTCTGACTGTGTTAGGACCTCTATCTCTGACTGTGTTAGGACCTCTATCTCTATTAGGACCTCTATCTCTGACTGTGTTAGGACCTCTATCTCTATCTGTGTTAGGACCTCTATCTCTATTAGGACCTCTATCTCTGACTGTGTTAGGACCTCTATCTCTATTAGGACCTCTATCTCTATTAGGACCTCTATCTCTGACTGTGTTAGGACCTCTATCTCTGACTGTGTTAGGATCTCTATCTCTGACTGTGTTAGGATCTCTCTGTCTGGGGCTTAAAACATCCAGTTCTACTCTCATGTTACTTCTACTGTCTCCAGCCTGGCACACACACACACACACACACACACACACACACACACACACACACACACACACACACACACACACACACACACACACACACACACACACACACACACACACACACACACACACACACACACACACATCCTTGTTTGG
>NW_025749330.1:0-25678 GCF_021184085.1 Oncorhynchus gorbuscha
GAGAGCCGGTCAGTTAGCCAGAGGGGGACGAGAGAGAGAGAGCCGGTCAGTTAGCCAGAGGGGGACGAGAGAGAGAGAGCCGGTCAGTTAGCCAGAAGGGGATGAGAGAGAGAGAGCCGGTCAGTTAGCCAGAGGGGGACGAGAGAGAGCCAGTGTGTCTGTCTGTCTGGTCTGAGAGAGGGAGGGGGGGATGACATTATCAGGAGAATGTTAATGTAGTATTGATAAGATGGATTGCAGCCATCCACAGGAAGTACTGAGTAAGTATCTGTGTGTGTGTGTGCTAGGCACAATAATACAGGTTACCCAGCTAATCAGCCCAAAGCTCTCCAGAGTCATGAAACCAATGAGAGGTCAATAACGGTGGCTAATGCTAACATAACCTTTGACTCCTAACCCCTTGACCCAATCTACCTACATTTACATTTCAGTCATCTAGCAGACTCTTATACAAAGCGATTTACTATACTATATATCTTGGGGTCGGCTGGGTCTTGAGCTCGGCTGGGTCTTGGGTTCGGCCGGGTCTTGGGTTCGGCCGGGTCTTGGGTTCGGGCCGGGTCTTGGGTTCGGTCGGTTCTTGGGCTCGGCCGGGTCTTGGGCTCGGCCGGGTCTTGGGCTCGGCCGGGTCTTGGGTTCGGGCCGGGTCTTGGGTTCGGCCGGGTCTTGGGTTCGGCCGGGTCTTGGGTTCGGCCGGGTCTTTGGTTCGCCCGGGTCTTGGGTTCGGCCTGGTCTTGGGTTCGGCCATCTGTTTTGGATGGGAAGCAGGTTCCTTAAGTCCCAATTTCCATTTAACAAGAAATCAAAGCCTTTATCTCTGCTTAATTTTGGAAGATGGAATATTTTCTAGACTGTATATATGCCTTAAATTCTCAAAAATTAAGCTTTCATTTGACGTGCTCCTATATACTTTGCGTGTTGATGCTCAGGGTTCCTTCTTAAAATTGTATTTAATCTTTATTTAACCAGGCAAGTCGGTTAATTAAGAACAAATTCTTATTTTCAATGACAGCCTAGGAACAGTGGGGTTAACTGCCTTGTTCAGGGGCAGAACGACAGATTTTTACCTCGTCAGCTCAGGGATTTGATCACGCAACCTTTCTGGTTACTGGTCCAACGCTCTAATCACTAGGCTACCTGCTCTAACCACTAGGCTACCTGCTCTAATCACTAGGCTACCTGCTCTAATCACTAGGCTACCTGCTCTAATCACTAGGCTACCTGCTCTAATCACTAGGCTACCTGCTCTAATCACTAGGCTACCTGCTCTAACCACTAGGCTACCTGCTCTAACCACTAGGCTACCTGCTCTAACCACTAGGCTACCTGCTCTAACCACTAGGCTACCTGCTCTAACCACTAGGCTACCTGCTCTAACCACTAGGCTACCTGCTCTAATCACTAGGCTACCTGCTCTAATCACTAGGCTACCTGCCTCTAACCACTAAGCTACCTGCTCTAATCACTAGGCTACCTGCTCTAATCACTAGGCTACCTGTCTCTAACCACTAGGCTACCTGCTCTAACCACTAGGCTACCTGCTCTAATCACTAGGCTACCTGCTCTAATCACTAGGCTACCTGCTCTAATCACTAGGCTACCTGTCTCTAACCACTAGGCTACCTGCTCTAACCACTAGGCTACCTGCTCTAATCACTAGGCTACCTGCTCTAATCACTAGGCTACCTGCTCTAATCACTAGGCTACCTGCTCTAATCACTAGGCTACCTGCCTCTAACCATTAAGCTACCTGCTCTAACCACTAGGCTACCTGCTCTAACCACTAGGCTACCTGCTCTAACCACTAGGCTACCTGCTCTAACCACTAGGCTACCTGCTCTAACCACTAGGCTACCTGCTCTAACCACTAGGCTACCTGCTCTAACCACTAGGCTACCTGCTCTAACCACTAGGCTACCTGCTCTAATCACTAGGCTACCTGCTCTAATCACTAGGCTACCTGTCTCTAACCACTAGGCTACCTGCTCTAACCACTAGGCTACCTGCTCTAATCACTAGGCTACCTGCTCTAATCACTAGGCTACCTGCTCTAATCACTAGGCTACCTGCTCTAACCACTAGGCTACCCGCTCTAATCACTAGGCTACCCGCTCTAATCACTAGGCTACCTGCTCTAATCACTAGGCTACCTGCCGTGTTGGTGCTCAGGGGTCCTTTCACGTGGAAATGCCCTTACTGATCACTCTTTAGGATCACCACCTACAATAGTAATAAATTCAGGGTGAGCCAGTTCACACACACAAATCCAAGTCTTTGTAAGTACTTTACAAGTATTGATTGTTTATTGATCGGGTACCGCTGAGACTTCTAGGATTAATTACATTAAGTAGTCGTCACTTATCTTAATTACGCACGACCCTCCTGTCATTTCCCATGGTTCATCAGTGGGTGTCTGTACCCCCCCCCTCTCTCTCGATGGTCACGTGACTAAACAGGATGCTGCGTTCCAGGAGGTTTAACCCTTCAGTTGCGTGTGTCTGTTTGTCAAATAAGAACATGCATCATTGTCTCCCGAAAACAGTTTCTCAGCCAGCCCCCATTGTGGGTGGCTTGGGGGAAACTGACTCTATGCTGCGTTTGTTGTTCTAGTATCTGCAGATTCCTTATAAGCAGTAGTGTGGGTGAGTGGGTGGGTGGGTGGGTGGGTGAGTGTGGGTGGGTGAGTGGGTGGGTGAGTGTGTGTGGTGGGTGGGTGGGTGAGTGGGTGTGTGAGTGGGTGGGTGAGTGGTGTGGGTGGGTGGGTGGGTGAGTGTGGGTGGGTGGGTGGGTGGGTGAGTGGGTGAGTGTGTGTGGGTGGGTGGGTGGGTGGTGGTTGTGTGAGTGGGTGGGTGAGTGTGTGTGGGTGGGTGGGTGGGTGGGTGGGTGAGTGGGTGTGTGAGTGGGTGGGTGATGGAAGGCAGCAGGAGTTCACTAATACACCCTTGACCCCCCCCACCTTTCTCTGTCCTTTGTGCTCTGTTTGTCTCCGTCATCTTTCAGTCCAATTCAAGGGGTTTTATTAACATGGGAAACATGTGTTAACGTTGCCAAAGCAAGTCAAGTAGATCATAAACAAATGTGAAATAAACAATAACAATTAAGAGTAAACATTACACACACACACAGAAGTTTCAAAACAATATTTATTTATATATATATACAGTGTTGTAACAATGTACAAATAGTTAAAGTACAAAAGGGAAAATAAATAAGCATAAATATCTTTCTCTACCCCAGCTTTCCTTGCAGCTTTGTCTCTCTCTCTCTCTGTCTCTCTCTGTCTCTCTCTGTCTCTGTCTCTCTCTCTGTCTCTCTCTCTGTCTCTCTCTCTGTCTCTCTCTCTGTCTCTCTCTCTCTCTCTCTCTGTCTCTCTCTCTGTCTCTCTCTGTCTCTCTCTCTGTCTCTCTCTGTCTCTCTCTCTCTCTGTCTCTCTCTGTCTCTCTCTCTCTCTGTCTCTCTCTCTCTCGGTCTGTCTCTCTCTCGGTCTGTCTCTCTCTCGGTCTCTCTCTCTCGGTCTCTCTCTCTGTCTGTCTCTCTGTCTGTCTGTCTCTCTGTCTCTCTCTGTGTCTATCTCTCTCTCTGTCTGTCTGTCTCTCTGTCTCTCTCTCTCTCTGTCTCTCGGTCTGTCTCTCAGTCTGTCTCTCTGTCTCTCTCTCTCTCGGTCTGTCTCTCTCTCGGTCTGTCTCTCTCTCTCGGTCTGTCTGTCTGTCTCTGTCTGTCTCTCGTCATGTGTTCATATCTACAGCAGATGTGTAAAATAACTATTTTGACTCAGTAGATCGGTAGGTCCCAGGCAGACAAATAGGACATCCACAGAGGTCCCGGCTTTCGGTGTGAATCAACGTATTCCGTGTTCGTGTTGTTTATGCTTCACAACGCTGAACCCTGAATGTAGGCAGCAGCCATCTAGAAATGAGGTCATCGACTCGGCCTGCCCTTACTACCATGTATAAGTCACACCAAAGATTTTAAGGCACAGATCAATAGCCAAAGATACTCAGCTTTCCGCAAACAAATCTAATAGGGTCCCCAAATATTGGGACTTTACACTTAAGAGGTCAAATATTGTCTGGCTTTCAATCAAAGCTTCCCACTCAAGAAAAAGCTTCAAACTATAACTAGTGTGCCTACAACCTGGTTCAGGTTATCAGTCAACCTACCAGGGTGTTTACAAACAGCACAGGAATGACATCATCAACATGTATGGATCACATCTTTACTGATGCCTCAGAAATCTGCTCTAAAGCAGCATCCAGATCCATAGGATGTAGTGATCATAATATAGTAGCCATATCTAGGAAAACCACAGTCTCAAAGGCTGGGCCTAATGTAGTGTGTGAGAGGTCAGGCCGGGCCTAATATAGTGTGTGAGAGGTCAGGCCGGGCCTAATATAGTGTGTGAGAGGTCAGGCCGGGCCTAATATAGTGTGTGAGAGGCCGGGCCTAATATAGTGTGTGAGGTCAGGCCGGGCCTAATATAGTGTGTGAGAGGTCAGGCCGGGCCTAATATAGTGTGTGAGAGGCCGGGCCTAATATAGTGTGTGAGAGGTCAGGCCGGGCCTAATATAGTGTGTGAGAGGTCAGGCCGGGCCTAATATAGTGTGTGAGAGGTCAGGCCGGGCCTAATATAGTGTGTGAGAGGCCGGGCCTAATATAGTGTGTGAGGTCAGGCCGGGCCTAATATAGTGTGTGAGAGGTCAGGCCGGGCCTAATATAGTGTGTGAGAGGTCAGGCCGGGCCTAATATAGTGTGTGAGAGGTCAGGCCGGGCCTAATATAGTGTGTGAGAGGTCAGGCCGGGCCTAATATAGTGTGTGAGGTCAGGCCGGGCCTAATATAGTGTGTGAGAGGTCAGGCCGGGCCTAATATAGTGTGTGAGAGGTCAGGCCGGGCCTAATATAGTGTGTGAGAGGCCGGGCCTAATATAGTGTGTGAGGTCAGGCCGGGCCTAATATAGTGTGTGAGAGGTCAGGCCGGGCCTAATATAGTGTGTGAGAGGCCGGGCCTAATATAGTGTGTGAGGTCAGGCCGGGCCTAATATAGTGTGTGAGAGGTCAGGCCGGGCCTAATATAGTGTGTGAGAGGCCGGGCCTAATATAGTGTGTGAGAGGTCAGGCCGGGCCTAATATAGTGTGTGAGAGGTCAGGCCGGGCCTAATATAGTGTGTGAGAGGTCAGGCCGGGCCTAATATAGTGTGTGAGAGGTCAGGCCGGGCCTAGTACAGTGTGTGAGAGGTCAGGCCGGGCCTAATATAGTGTGTGAGAGGTCAGGCCGGGCCTAATATAGTGTGTGAGAGGTCAGGCCGGGCCTAGTACAGTGTGTGAGAGGTCAGGCCGGGCCTAGTACAGTGTGTGAGAGGTCAGGCCGGGCCTAGTACAGTGTGTGAGAGGTCAGGCCGGGCCTAATATAGTGTGTGAGAGGTCAGGCCGGGCCTAATATAGTGTGTGAGAGGTCAGGCCGGGCCTAGTACAGTGTGTGAGAGGTCAGGCCGGGCCTAGTACAGTGTGTGAGAGGTCAGGCCGGGCCTAGTACAGTGTGTGAGAGGTCAATCTGTAAATCTGAATAAAAAGAAGAAACTATACTATGAAACAAAGATAAATGCCGTAAATGTACATGGATCCCTCGGGTACCTTGTATGTCTGCACATGCATTTCATCCGGACGTGAAAATACTGCCCCCCGTTAATAACGAATTGCAGTTAGTTTCAGAATTGGTGGCAAGGAATAAGTTAGTCCTAAATATTTACAAAACTAAAAGCATTGTATCTGGGACAAATCTTTCGCTAAACCCTGTAATCTTTTTAAAATTGTATACCTGCCTTTAATTTGGCTGGACCCAGAAAGAGTAGATGCTGCCTTGGCAACAACTAACAGGGATACATAATACATACACATACGACCCTCTAACTAAATTATTTTTATCAAAACAGTTTAACCTGTTTTATTTTTTAGTTGTTGCAATAATCACAGATTGTCTTCATCTATCTGCGTTTTATATAGTTGTGTTTTTACGCTTATTGCACATGTATAAAAGACTAGAGAGCGAGTATAACAGTCTTTGGGTAAAATTCTGCTGTACGTGGTACTGCAATCCCGCTTGAGAAGCTGAGCATTCATTTTCCAGAATCAATGTTCATTGATACTCCTGTTTTTAGTAGTGTCTGTTTTGTGTACAATATGAGACATAAAAAGGGTATTTTCTTTGAAAGGTTAACTTCTCTATTACAGTAAAACAACAGTAAACAACAACAACAGTAAAACAACAGTAAACAACAACAGTAAAACAACAACAACAGTAAAACAACAGTAAACAACAGTAAACAACAACAAGAGTAAAACAACAACAACAGTAAAACAACAGTAAACAACAACAACAGTAAAACAACAGTAAACAACAACAGTAAAACAACAACAACAGTAAAACAACAGTAAACAACAGTAAACAACAACAAGAGTAAAACAACAACAAGAGTAAAACAACAACAACAGTAAAACAACAACAACAGTAAACAACAACAACAGTAAACAACAACAACAGTAAAACAACAGTAAACAACAACAACAGTAAACAACAACAACAGTAAACAACAACAACAGTAAACAACAACAACAACAACAGTAAAACAACAGTAAACAACAACAGTAAACAACAACAACAGTAAAACAACGTCTAAATGTGTTTTGCTTTCCATATGACCAATTTCTGGTAGCGAGTTGAAATCGCTTGTCAGAGAGGAAGTGATCCCTCATTTGTGTCGGTGTGAGTGGCAGGGGGAGGGGCTTATAGTGTGAAAACAGGAAGAGGCGACACACACACCCCAACACACACCCCAACACACACCCCAACACACACGCACACACACACATACTTACACTAACACCCCAACACACACACTGGACTCTACCAACACACACACACACACACACACACACACACACACACACACACACACACACACACACACACACACACACACACACACACACACACACACACACACACACACACACACACACACACACACACACACACACACACACACACACACACACACACACACACACCATCTGCTACTACTATCTATCATGTATCCTGTTCTCTAGTCACTTGACCCTGGACCTGTATGTACATAGATACATCAAGTACCTGGTACCCCTACACATCGACTCAGTACTGGTACTCCCTGTATGTAGCCATGTTATTACCTGGTACTTCCTGTATATAGCCACGTTATTACCTGGTACTTCCTGTATATAGCCACGTTATTACCTGGTACTTCCTGTATATAGCCACGTTATTACCTGGTACTTCCTGTATATAGCCACGTTATTACCTGGTACTTACTGTATATAGCCACGTTATTACCTGGTACTTCCTGTATATAGCCACGTTATTACCTGGTACTTCCTGTATATAGCCACGTTATTACCTGGTACTTCCTGTATATAGCCACGTTATTACCTGGTACTTCCTGTATATAGCCACGTTATTACCTGGTACTTCCTGTATATAGCCACGTTATTACCTGGTACTTCCTGTATATAGCCACGTTATTACCTGGTACTTCCTGTATATAGCCACGTTATTACCTGGTACCTCCTGTATATATAGCCACGTTATTACCTGGTACCTCCTGTATATATAGCCACGTTATTACCTGGTACTTCCTGTATATATAGCCACGTTATTACCTGGTACTTCCTGTATATATAGCCACGTTATTACCTGGTACTTCCTGTATATATAGCCACGTTATTACCTGGTACTTCCTGTATATATAGCCACGTTATTACCTGGTACTTCCTGTATATAGCCACGTTATTACCTGGTACTTCCTGTATATATAGCCACGTTATTACCTGGTACTTCCTGTATATATAGCCACGTTATTACCTGGTACTTCCTGTATATATAGCCACGTTATTACCTGGTAATTCCTGTATATATAGCCACGTTATTACCTGGTACTTCCTGTATATATAGCCACGTTATTACCTGGTACTTCCTGTATATATAGCCACGTTATTACCTGGTACTTCCTGTATATATAGCCACGTTATTACCTGGTACTTCCTGTATATATAGCCACGTTATTACCTGGTACTTCCTGTATATAGCCAGGTTATTACCTAGTACTTCCTGTATATATAGCCACGTTATTACCTGGTACTTCCTGTATATATAGCCACGTTATTACCTGGTACTTCCTGTATATATAGCCACGTTATTACCTGGTACTTCCTGTATATATAGCCACGTTATTACCTGGTACTTCCTGTATATAGCCACGTTATTACCTGGTACTTCCTGTATATATAGCCACGTTATTACCTGGTACTTCCTGTATATATAGCCACGTTATTACCTGGTACTTCCTGTATATATAGCCACGTTATTACCTGGTACTTCCTGTATATATAGCCACGTTATTACCTGGTACTTCCTGTATATATAGCCACGTTATTACCTGGTACTTCCTGTATATATAGCCACGTTATTACCTGGTACTTCCTGTATATATAGCCACGTTATTACCTGGTACTTCCTGTATATATAGCCACGTTATTACCTGGTACTTCCTGTATATATAGCCACGTTATTACCTGGTACTTCCTGTATATAGCAAGGTTATTACCTGGTACTTCCTGTATATAGCAAGGTTATTACCTGGTACTTCCTGTATATAGCCAGGTTATATTTACTCATCAATGTTATTTGTTATTCACTGTGTATTTATTCCTTGCGTCACTACCCCCAAAATAAAATAATAATAATAATAATAATAATAATAATTTACTCAGCATTATTGGAGAAGCACCTGTAAGTAAGCATTTCACGGTTAGTTGGCATTTCACGGTTAGTTGGCATTTCACGGTTAGTTGGCATTTCACGGTTAGTTGGCATTTCACGGTTAGTTGGCATTTCACGGTTAGTTGGCATTTCACGGTTAGTTGGCATTTCACGGTTAGTTGGCATTTCACGGTTAGTTGGCATTTCACGGTTAGTTGGCATTTCACGGTTAGTTGGCATTTCACGGATAGTTGGCATTTCACGGTTAGTTGGCATTTCACGGTTAGTTGGCATTTCACGGTTAGTTGGCATTTCACGGTTAGTATGTGTGTTGTGACAGTAGGTTTGGCTGTAGATGGTAGGACACATTGTTCTGTCGGTGTTTGGCTGTAGATGGTAGGACACATTGTTCTGTCGGTGTTTGGCTGTAGATGGTAGGACACATTGTTCTGTCTGTGTTTGGCTGTAGATGGTAGGACACATTGTTCTGTCGGTGTTTGGCTGTAGATGGTGGGACACATTGTTCTGTCTGTGTTTGGCTGTAGATGGTAGGACACATTGTTCTGTCTGTGTTTGGCTGTAGATGGTAGGACACATTGTTCTGTCTGTGTTTGGCTGTAGATGGTGGGACACATTGTTCTGTCTGTGTTTGGCTGTAGATGGTGGGACACATTGTTATGTCTGTGTTTGGCTGTAGATGGTGGGACACATTGTTCTGTCTGTGTTTGGCTGTAGATGGTGGGACACATTGTTCTGTCTGTGTTTGGCTGTAGATGGTAGGACACATTGTTCTGTCTGTGTTTGGCTGTAGATGGTAGGACACATTGTTCTGTCTGTGTTTGGCTGTAGATGGTAGGACACATTGTTCTGTCGGTGCGTTTCGGTCCGACCAGCTAACACTGACACGTTGCCAGCCGTGCCAGCCTGATGTTGTTCTCACCTCCCCTGGCTGTGTGTAACAACCCCTGTTCTCACCTCCCCTGGCTGTGTGTGTAACACAACCCCTGTTCTCACCTCCCCTGTGTGTGTAACTGTTCTCACCTCCTGGCTGTGTAACAACCCCTGTTCTCACCTCCTGGCTGTGTGTAACACAACCCCTGTTCTCACCTCCCTGGCTGTGTGTGTAACAACCCCTGTTCTCACCTCCCTGGCTGTGTGTGTAACACAACCCCTGTTCTCACCTCCCTGGCTGTGTGTGTAACACAACCCCTGTTCTCACCTCCCTGGCTGTGTGTGTAACACAACCCCTGTTCTCACCTCCCTGGCTGTGTGTAACACAACCCCTGTTCTCATCTCCCTGGCTGTGTGTGTAACACAAACCCTGTTACAAAATATGTTGCCTGGCAAGAAATCTGTCAATGTTTTATTTTATTTTTAGAAGCCAGTTCATACAGTTCCTCCTTTACCTGAGTGGCGCAGAGGTCTGAGGCACTACAGACCCTGGTTTGAATCCAGGCTGTATTACAGCGGTCTAAGGCACAACGGACCCTGGTTCGAATCCAGGCTGTATCACAGCGGTCTAAGGCACTACGGACCCTGGTTGGAATCCAGGCTGTATCGCAGCGGTCTAAGGCACTACGGACCCTGGTTCGAATCCAGGCTGTATCGCAGCGGTTTAAGGCACTACGGACCCTGGTTCGAATCCAGGCTGTATCGCAGCGGTCCTAAGGCACTACGGACCCTGGTTCGAATCCAGGCTGTATCACAGCGGTCTAAGGCACTGCATCTCAGTACGAGAGATGTCACTACAGACCCTGGTTTGAATCCAGGCTGTATCACAGCGGTCTGAAGCACTGCATCTCAGTGCAAGAGATGTCACTACAGAACCTGGTTCGAATCCAGGCTGTATCACATCCGGCCGTGATTGGGAGTCCCATAGGCGGTGCACAATTGGCCCAGCATCATCCGGGTTTGGCCCGGGGTAGGCAGTCATTATAAATAAGCATTTGTTCTTAACAGACTTTCCTAGTTAAATAAAGGTTAGGCCAAACACAATTGATTCACTGTTTAACGGATTCCCCCCTCCCCAGAAAAGTGAGGCGAGCGAGCAAATTAAAAATATTATTAAGGGGATGAGGAATAACTTTACCATGTTGTCCTCGACTATATGTAACGGCGTTCGTCTGTTGAAGCAAGAGAGTCGGACCGAAATGCAGCGTGTAGGTTACTCATGACTTTAATGAAATGAATCGCGGTACATGAAATAACTGAATACTAAATACAAAAACAACAGAACGTGAAACTAATTACAGCCTATCTGGTGACTACAACACAGAGACAGGAACAAACACCCACAAAATACACAGCGAACTCAGGCTACCTAAATACGGTTCCCAATCAGAGACAACGACAAGCACCTGACTCTAATTGAGAATCGCCTCAGGCAGCCAAGCCTATACAACACCCCTAATCAGCTACGATCCCAAATAATACAAACCCCAATACGAAACACAACATATACACCCATGTCACACCCTGGCCTACCCAAACATATAACAAAAACACAAAAATACAATGACCAAGGCGTGACACTATATGGACGTGAACAATATGAGACATAGTGCATTTCAGACCGATTTTCAGACTGTTGTTATTAATACACTAATAAACATTAATAAACGGTATTCGCATTGATTGATTGGATGTATAATAGCAATCCATCTTTTTATCATATTGAAAAATTATACTTTTTCCTCCTAAATGTATATATGTTTTATCAGTTCATTGATCTACTTAATTGTAACAAATTCAAGAATTATTGACAATGAACAAATTGTAATCAAGTTAAAATATTGACCCCATAATAATGAGTTCATTACCTGAATGCATCTCTATAGCCAATAGGCGATAACAATAGACCAGAGGCCTCTCATAGACCAGAGGCCTCTCATAGACCAGGGGCCTCTCATAGACCAGGGGCCTCTCATAGACCAGGGGCCTCTCATAGACCAGGGGCCTCTCATAGACCAGGGGTCTCTCATAGACCAGAGGCCTCTCATAGACCAGGGGCCTCTCATAGACCAGGGGTCTCTCATAGACCAGGGGCCTCTCATAGACCAGGGGCCTCTCATAGACCAGGGGCCTCTCATAGACCAGAGGCCTCTCATAGACCAGGGGCCTCTCATAGACCAGAGGTCTCTCATAGACCAGAGGTCTCTCATAGACCAGAGGTCTCTCATAGACCAGGGGCCTCTCATAGACCAGAGGTCTCTCATAGACCAGAGGTCTCTCATAGACCAGGGGCCTCTCATAGACCAGAGGTCTCTCATAGACCAGGGGCCTCTCATAGACCAGGGGCCTCTCATAGACCAGAGGTCTCTCATAGACCAGGGGCCTCTCATAGACCAGAGGTCTCTCATAGACCAGAGGTCTCTCATAGACCAGGGGCCTCTCATAGACCAGAGGCCTCTCATAGACCAGAGGCCTCTCATAGACCAGGGGCCTCTCATAGACCAGGGGCCTCTCATAGACCAGGGGCCTCTCATAGACCAGGGGCCTCTCATAGACCAGGGGCCTCTCATAGACCAGGGGCCTCTCATAGACCAGGGCCTCTCAGACCAGGGGCCTCTCATAGACCAGAGGCCTCTCATAGACCAGGGGCCTCTCATAGACCAGGGGCCTCTCATAGACCAGAGGCCTCTAGACCAGGGGCCTCTCATAGACCAGAGGCCTCCATCTCTCAGGGCCCTAGACCAGGGGCCTCTCATAGACCAGAGGCCTCTCATAGACCAGGGGCCTCTCATAGACCAGGGGCCTCTCATAGACCAGAGGCCTCTCATAGACCAGAGGCCTCTCATAGACCAGAGGCCTCTCATAGACCAGAGGCCTCTCATAGACCAGGGGCCTCTCAGACCAGGGGCCTCTCATAGACCAGAGGCCTCTCATAGACCAGAGGCCTCTCATAGACCAGAGGCCTCTCATAGACCAGGGGCCTCTCATAGACCAGGGGCCTCTCATAGACCAGGGGCCTCTCATAGACCAGGGGCCTCTCATAGACCAGGGGCCTCTCATAGACCAGAGGCCTCTCATAGACCAGAGGCCTCTCATAGACCAGAGGCCTCTCATAGACCAGAGGCCTCTCATAGACCAGGGGCCTCTCATAGACCAGGGGCCTCTCATAGACCAGGGGCCTCTCATAGACCAGAGGCCTCTCATAGACCAGAGGCCTCTCATAGACCAGGGGCCTCTCATAGACCAGAGGCCTCTCATAGACCAGGGGCCTCTCATAGACCAGGGGCCTCTCATAGACCAGGGGCCTCTCATAGACCAGAGGCCTCTCATAGACCAGGGGCCTCTCATAGACCAGAGGCCTCTCATAGACCAGAGGCCTCTCATAGACCAGGGGCCTCTGATAGACCAGGTGGTCTCTCATAGACCAGAGGCCTCTCATAGACCAGAGGCCTCTCATAGACCAGAGGCCTCTCATAGACCAGAGGCCTCTCATAGACCAGAGGCCTCTCATAGACCAGAGGCCTCTCATAGACCAGAGGCCTCTCATAGACCAGAGGCCTTGTAAGAAAGAGGTGTTTATCAAGTTAGGTCTGCCAAATGTAACTTAGCATTGGTTTAAATACAGAAATCCAGCCATAGAGTATAACCTTTTATAAGATACACAATGAAGAGAAGAGAAGTATCAATCTATATAGATCAAGAGGTGTCACTACAGATCCTGGTTCGAATCCAGGCCGTATCAAATTCCAGCCCAGTAACTTCTCACCGCCGCATATATTAGCTTTCAGCGGACATTGACTCTATTGGGTTTACAGTCAACACAAAAGTCATTTTTTATAGTAGGCTAAGAATATAACAGAATAAAACGTGAGTCTTGTGTTGATATTTCACAACCGTCGCAGACTTTTGGAGTCATATATATATTTTCCACCATAATTTGAAAATAAATTCATAAAAAAATCCTACAATGTGATTTTCTGGATTTTCTTTCTCATTTTGTCTGTCATAGTTGAAGTGTACCTATGATTAAAATTACAGGCCTCTCATCTTTTTAAGTGGGAGAACTTGCACAATTGGTGGCTGACTAAATACTTTTTTGCCCCACTGTATGTATGTATGTATGTATGTATGTATGTATGTATGTATGTATGTATGTATGTATGTATGTATGTATGTATGTATGTATGTATGTATATATGTATGTATGTATGTATGTATGTATGTATGTATGTATATATGTATGTATGTATGTATGTATGTATGTATGTATGTATGTATGTATATGAATTAAATACAGAAATATTTATCTGTGTGTGTATATATTTATACACACACACACACACACACACACACACACACACACACACACACACACACACACACACACACACACACACACACACACACACACACACACACACACACACACACACACACACACACACACACACACACACACACACACCATTGAGTTAACTAATAGAGGAGCTATACTTCCTCTTATTAACAGCCAGAGAATTAACCAAATATCCAGACGTAGATGCAGTGAAACATACATCGCATTAAGTCTGTGTTAGGCGATATACCGTACGACAGGGTAGGTCCACCCCTGTTCCTTTCAACGCCTGTTGTAACTAACCTGATTCAGTGGCTCAACCAGTTGATTATTAGAATCGGGTGCAGAGCGAAAACCTACAGGACGGTAGCTGTCCAGGAGAAAGGGTTGGAGAGCCCTGCTGTACGGTATGAACAGGACGGTAGCTGTCCAGGAGAAAGGGTTGGAGAGCCCTGCTGTACGGTATGAACAGGACGGTAGCTGTCCAGGAGAAAGGGTTGGAGAGCCCTGCTGTACGGTATGAACAGGACGGTAGCTGTCCAGGAGAAAGGGTTGGAGAGCCCTGCTGTACGGTATGAACATGTGGATAAGGCAACACACCTGGTTGGGAGTAGAGCTAAATAATTATCTCGGTAATTAATTCATTATTCTTTAATTTAACTAGGCAAGTCAGTTAAGAACAAATTCTTATTTTCAATGACGGCCGGGGAACAGTGGGTTTAACTGCCTTGTTCAAGGGGCAGAACGACAGATTTTTACCTCGTCAGCTCGGGAATTCGATCTAACAACCTTTCGGTTATTGGCCCAACGCTCTAACCACTAGGCTACCTGACGCCCCTCCACTCTAACCACTAGGCTACCTGACGCCCCTCCACTCTAACCACTAGGCTACCTGACGCCCCTCCACTCTAACCACTAGGCTACCTGACGCCCCCAGCTTAGCTAACATTTTCATAGCCTTTCATAGCCTAACCAATATCCAAATTGAGATTGAGTGAAAGCAGAAATGTGACATTGATTTATCAAGCCCCTATGCTTCTCAAACAGCAGCGTGAAACAGTGGTGAAATAGACGCGATTAGACTTCAAAACAATTATAACAATTGGATGATTTTGGGAGTTTCAGTAAGCAGCAATCTGATAAAAATGTAAGTAGAGGCTTTTTCGCCAGCAATACCTTTCACATATAAAGAGAAGTCTGCAAAACATTTGGCGGAATGCTAAAATTGGCGGGAAAAACGTACGGGTTTGAAAGGTGTGTGGTTTTTTGTGTGTCTGGAGTCGTGACACAAAGTCAGCCGAAGTTGTTTCTGGTTAATGATTACGCTGTCTGTACCACACACACACACACTAACACACACGCTAACACACACACACACACGCTAACACACACACACACACTAACACACACGCTAACACACACACACACGCTAACACACACACACACGCTAACACACACACACACGCTAACACACACACACCTCACACACACACACCTCACACACACACACCTCACACACACCCACACACACGCTAACACACACACACCTCACACACACACACCTCACACACACCCACACACACGCTAACACACACACACCTCACACACACCTCACACACACGCTAACACACACACACCTCACACACACACACCTCACACACACCCACACACACGCTAACACACACACACCTCACACACACACACCTCACACACACACACCTCACACACACACACACCTCACACACACACACCTCACACACACGCTAACACACACACACGCTAACACACACACACGCTAACACACACACACGCTAACACACACACACGCTAACACACGCTAACACACACACACACACACACACACACACACACACACACACACATACACACATACACACATACACACATACACACACACACACACACACACACACACACACACACACACACACACACACACACACACACACACACACACACACACACACACACACACACACACACTTCCTGTCTGGTTGACTTCTCTATCTCGGTCTCGTGTGTGTATATAAACACAGAAACCATTAGAATCCTAGTATCAGCTAGTAGCAGCTTTCACTACACCTAGAGAGACTGTCACCATCACTTGACATAAAAAAACAATTCCTCAATTTCAACACAGTTCCTAAATCTTAACACAGTTACTAAATCCCAATACACTTTCATTATAGGTGCTGCATCAACTTATGTTGTGCACATAGCATGGTTATGTAGGGTTATTTCAAGCGGTGTGTGTGTCACTGGTCTATCATGATCTGGGGTCTCCCCGATGGAGAGAATCACGAGATTGAACTTCACTCAACTTTCGAGAGTTTTTCTCGTTAACATTATCAACATTTCCCTTTTTACTGTGGCAAGTGTGATCGCATCAAAGCAAAGGGGTAATGGAAGGTGTTCTGAGGGTCTAGTCATGACTCAACAGGGGTAATGGAAGGTGAGTTCTGAGGGTCTAGTCATGACTCAACAGGGGTAATGGAAGGTGAGTTCTGAGGGTCTAGTCATGACTCAACAGGGGTAATGGAAGGTGAGTTCTGAGGGTCTAGTCATGACTCAACAGGGGTAATGGAAGGTGTTCTGAGGGTCTAGTCATGACTCAACAGGGGTAATGGAAGGTGAGTTCTGAGGGTCTAGTCATGACTCAACAGGGGTAATGGAAGGTGAGTTCTGAGGGTCTAGTCATGACTCAACAGGGGTAATGGAAGGTGTTCTGAGGGTCTAGTCATGACTCAACAGGGGTAATGGAAGGTGATTTCTGAGGGTCTAGTCATGACTCAACAGGGGTAATGGAAGGTGTTCTGAGGGTCTAGTCATGACTCAACAGGGGTAATGGAAGGTGTTCTGAGGGTCTAGTCATGACTCAACAGGGGTAATGGAAGGTGTTCTGAGGGTCTAGTCATGACTCAACAGGGGTAATGGAAGGTGTTCTGAGGGTCTAGTCATGACTCAACAGGGGTAATGGAAGGTGTTCTGAGGGTCTAGTCATGACTCAACAGGGGTAATGGAAGGTGTTCTGAGGGTCTAGTCATGACTCAACAGGGGTAATGGAAGGTGTTCTGAGGGTCTACTCATGACTCAACAGGGGTAATGGAAGGTGTTCTGAGGGTCTAGTCATGACTCAACAGGGGTAATGGAAGGTGTTCTGAGGGTCTACTCATGACTCAACAGGGGTAATGGAAGGTGAGTTCTGAGGGTCTAGTCATGACTCAACAGGGGTAATGGAAGGTGTTCTGAGGGTCTAGTCATGACTCAACAGGGGTAATGGAAGGTGTTCTGAGGGTCTAGTCATGACTCAACAGGGGTAATGGAAGGTGTTCTGAGGGTCTAGTCATGACTCAACAGGGGTAATGGAAGGTGTTCTGAGGGTCTAGTCATGACTCAACAGGGGTAATGGAAGGTGTTCTGAGGGTCTAGTCATGACTCAACAGGGGTAATGGAAGGTGTTCTGAGGGTCTAGTCATGACTCAACAGGGGTAATGGAAGGTGTTCTGAGGGTCTAGTCATGACTCAACAGGGGTAATGGAAGGTGTTCTGAGGGTCTAGTCATGACTCAACAGGGGTAATGGAAGGTGTTCTGAGGGTCTAGTCATGACTCAACAGGGGTAATGGAAGGTGTTCTGAGGGTCTAGTCATGACTCAACAGGGAAGTGAGTGAGTTCTGAGGATCTTTACACAATCCTGAATATTGAAGCAACACCTGAGGTAATGGCATCTAAAATGATTGGAACATTTTTAGTTGTACATGATACAGTCCAGACTATAGTCAGTATGAGAGAGGAGATCACATGATACAGTCCAGACTCCCAGTGGTTCCTCAGGACAGTAAGTCGCTCTGGATAAGAGCGTCTGCTAAATGACTTAAATGTAATGTAAATGTAAAGTATGAGAGAGGAGATCACATGATACAGTCCAGACTATAGTCAGTATGAGAGAGGAGATAACATGATACAGTCCAGACTCCCAGTGGTTCCTCAGGACAGACTATAGTCAGTATGAGAGAGGAGATAACATGATACAGTCCAGACTCCCAGTGGTTCCTCAGGACAGACTAGAGTCAGTATGAGAGAGGAGATCACATGATACAGTCCAGACTCCCAGTGGTTCCTCAGGACAGACGAGAGGCAGTATGAGAGAGGAGATAAAATGATAACAACAACTAACACACTGACCAAGATAACAACACACTGACCAAGATAATAACACACTGACCAAGATAATAACACACTGACCAAGATAACAACACACTGACCAAGATAACAACACACTGACCAAGATAATAACACACTGACCAAGATAACAACACTCTGTCCTGTAGACACACACTGACCAAGATAACAACACACTGACCAAGATAACAACACACTGACCAAGATAACAACACACTGACCAAGATAACAACACACTGACCAAGATAACAACACACTGACCAAGATAACAACACACTGACCAAGATAACAACACACTGACCAAGATAACAACACTCTGACCTGTAGATACACACTGACCAAGATAACAACTGTCTGTCCTGTAGACACACACTGACCAAGATAACAACACACTGACCAAGATAACAACACTCTGTCCTGTAGATACACACTGACCAAGATAACAACACACTGACCAAGATAACAACACTCTGTCCTGTAGACACACACTGACTAAGATAACAACACACTGACCAAGATAACAACACACTGACCAAGATAACAACACTCTGTCCTGTAGATACACACTGACTAAGATAACAACACACTGACCAAGATAACAACACACTGACCAAGATAACAACACACTGACCAAGATAACAACACTCTGTCCTGTAGATACACACTGACTAAGATAACAACACACTGACCAAGATAACAACACACTGACCAAGATAACAACACTCTGACCAAGATAACAACACTCTGTCCTGTAGATACACACTGACCAAGATAACAACACACTGACCAAGATAACAACACACTGACCAAGATAACAACACACTGACCAAGATAACAACACTCTGACTAAGATAACAACACTCTGTCCTGTAGATACACACTGACCAAGATAACAACACTCTGTCCTGTAGACACACACTGACCAAGAAAAAACACTCTGTAACAGACAGACATATGATTGTTAGAAATACACTCTACTGTAGACTCCAGTAGAGAAAGATCTTGTTCTCTACAATGATTCTCTCTTTGACCCTCTCCTTCCCTTGTTTGCTCTCGCTCTCTCACTCTCTCTCTCTCTCGTTCCCTCTCTCGTGCTCTCTCGTTCCCTCTCTCGTGCTCTCTTGTTCCCTCTCTCGTGCTCTCTTGTTCCCTCTCTTGTGCTCTCTCTTGTTCCCTCTCTTGTGCTCTCTCTTGTTCCCTCTCTCGTGCTCTCTTGTTCCCTCTCTTGTGCTCTCTCTTGTTCCCTCTCTCGTGCTCTCTTGTTCCCTCTCTTGTGCTCTCTCTTGTTCCCTCTCTCGTGCTCTCTTGTTCCCTCTCTTGTGCTCTCTCTTGTTCCCTCTCTCGTGCTCTCTCTTGTTCCCTCTCTCGTGCTCTCTTGTTCCCTCTCTTGTGCTCTCTCTTGTTCCCTCTCTCGTGCTCTCTTGTTCCCTCTCTTGTGCTCTCTCTTGTTCCCTCTCTCGTGCTCTCTCTGTTCCCTCTCTCGTGCTCTCTTGTTCCCTCTCTTGTGCTCTCTCTTGTTCCCTCTCTCGTGCTCTCTTGTTCCCTCTCTCGTGCTCTCTCTTGTTCCCTCTCTCGTGCTCTCTTGTTCCCTCTCTCGTGCTCTCTCTCGTTCCCTCTCTCGTTCCCTCTCTCGTGCTCTCTCTCGTTCCCTCTCTTGTGCTCTCTCTCGTTCCCTCTCTCGTGCTCTCTCTCGTTCCCTCTCGTGCTCTCTCTCGTTCCCTCTCTCGTGCTCTCTCTCGTTCCCTCTCTCGTGCTCTCTCTCGTTCCCTCTCTCGTGCTCTCTCTCTCGTTCCCTCTCTCGTGCTCTCTCTCTCGTTCCCTCTCTCGTGCTCTCTCTCTCGTTCCCTCTCTCGTGCTCTCTCTCTCGTTCCCTCTCTCGTGCTCTCTCTCTCTCGTTCCCTCTCTCGTGCTCTCTCTCTCTCGTTCCCTCTCTCGTGCTCTCTCTCTCTCGTTCCCTCTCTCGTGCTCTCTCTCTCGTTCCCTCTCTCGTGCTTTCTCGTTCCCTCTCTCGTGCTCTCTCTCTCGTTCCCTCTCTCGTGCTCTCTCTAGTTCCCTCTCTCGTGCTCTCTCTCTCTCGCTCCCTCTCTCGTGCTCTCTCGTTCCCTCTCTCTTGCTCTCTCGTTCCCTCTCTCGTGCTCTCTCTAGTTCTCTCGTTCCCTCTCTCGTGCTCTCTCTAGTTCTCTCTCTCGTGCTCTCTCTCGTTCCCTCTCTCGTGCTCTCTCTCTCGTTCTCTCTCATTCCCTCTCGCTCTCGTTCCCTCTCACTCGTTCCCTCTCTCGTGCTCTCTCTCTCGTTCTCTCTCATTCCCTCTCGCTCTCGTTCCCTCTCACTCGTTCCCTCTCTCGTGCTCTCTCGTTCCATCTCTCGTGCTCTCTCTCGTTCCCTCTCTCGTGCTCTCTCTCTCGTTCTCTCTCATTCCCTCTCGCTCTCGTTCCCTCTCACTCGTTCCCTCTCTCGTGCTCTCTCGTTCCATCTCTCGTGCTCTCTCTCTCGTTCTCTCTCATTCCCTCTCGCTCTCGTTCCCTCTCACTCGTTCCCTCTCTCATGCTCTCTCATTCCATCTCTTGTGCTCTCTCGTTCCCTCTCTCATGCTCTCGCTCGCTTGTGCTCTCCCTGCCTCTGTCGCTCTGTCCTGTGCCTCTTTCTCTCTTGGTAACCCCCCCCCTCCTCCAGCTCTCTTTTTCTGACTTACTGACTGACTGGTAGCACATGTTGTGTGGAACATTCTTTGTGTCGGCTTACCTCACTCTCACCCCAGGTTCTGTGTGTGTGTGTGTGTGTGTGTGTGTGTGTGTGTGTGTGTGTGTGTGTGTGTGTGTGTGTGTGTGTGTGTGTGTGTGTGTGTGTGTGTGTGTGTGTGTGTGTGTGTGTGTGTGTGTGTGTGTGTGTGTGTGTGTGTGTGTGTGTGTGTGTGTGTGTGTGTCCTCTCTGTTAGGCTCTGCTGCTCTGATTAAATCCCTTATATCTACTTAGCTCTAACACACACACACACACACGGTTCCCCTCCTTCCTTTACCCTAGCTAAATGCATTTACTCAGTTGGAATTTCTGTGTGTGTGTGTGTCTCTGTGTGTGTTAGGATAAAGGACAGAGAGAGAGAAGTGTGGCTACATCTCTGTGTATTTGAGCGTCAGCAATGTGCTTGCCTTGGCCTGCGTGTGTGTCAATGCGCCTGTGTGCTGTGTGGCCTGTAAGCAGGTGCAGTGACAGCTGGCTTGGGCAACCCTAACTGAGGGGGAGGATGAGGGGGAGAGAGAGAACCGAGGGGGAGGATGAGGGGGAGAGAGAGAAGCGAGGGGAGGATGAGGGGGGGTGAGGGAGATCCGAGGGGGAGGATGAGAGGGGTGAGAGAGACAACCGAGGGGAGGATGAGGGGGAAGTAGAGAATTGAGGGGAGGATGAGGGGGTGAGGGAGATCCGAGGGGGTGAGGGGAGAGAGAGAACCGAGGGGGATGAGGGGGGAGAGAGAAGCGTGGGGGGGGGAGGGGGATGAGAGAAGCGTGAGGGAGGATGAGGGAGAGAGAAGCAAGGGGGAGGATGAGGGGGTGAGAGAGAACCGAGGGGGAGGATGAGAGAGAGAGAGAAGCGAGGGGAGGATGAGTGGGGAGAGCGAGAGAAGCGAGGGGGAGGATGAGGGGGTGAGAGAGAACCGAGGGGAGGATCAGGGGGAGAGAGAGAGAAAAGGAGTGAGAGACATGACAGATTATAGATAGAAAGAGAACACTCAAAAACAATAATTATTTTGGAACTTTTGAGTGTAATTTGTGAGTTTACTGTTCATTTGTATTGTTTATTTCACTTTTTGTTAATTTAATTCATTTGCTTTATCAATGTAAACACATGTTTCCCAAGCCAATAAAGCCCTTATTGAATTGAGAGAGAGAACATCATGGAAGAAAGGATCTGCTCCTGTGATTGGTTGTTGGAGGAAAAGCCATGGAAACGTATTTATATCCGAGGGAGAGAGGGGGAGAGATGATGGGGGGGAGAGGGAGCTGAGATGATGGGGGGATAGAGATATGGAGGAGAGATGGAAGAGAGAGAGAGAGAGAGAGAGAGAGAGAGAGAGAGAGAGAGAGAGAGAGAGAGAGAGAGAGAGAGAGAGAGAGAGAGAGAGAGAGAGAGAGAGAGAGAGAGAGAGAGAGAGAGAGAGAGAGAGAGAGAGAGAGAGAGAGAGAGAGAGAGAGAGAGAGAGAGAGAGAGGAGAAGACAAAAGAGATGTGGGGAGAAGGTCAGAGGAGAGAGAATCAAACAGAGGGAGACATAATAGTCATTAGAAATCTGAGATGGAGGGATAAAAATAGAAGAGGTCAGAGAGAGGAGACCAATTAAGCGTAGAAAATAGTCACGTATTCTAGAACACATATGGGTTGAGAAATAGTCATGTATTCTAAAACACATATGGGTTGAGAAATAGTCATGTATTCTAAAACACATATGGGTTGAGAAATAGCCTTGTATTCTAGAACACATATGGGTTGAGAAATATTCTTGTATTCTAGAACACATTTGGGTTGAGAAATAGTAATGTATTCTAGAACACATATGGGTTGAGAAATAGTCTTGTATTCTAGAACACATATGGGTTGAGACACATGGGTTGAGAAATAGTCTTGTATTCTAGAACACATATGGGTTGAGAAATAGTCATGTATTCTAGAACACATATGGGTTGAGAAATAGTAATGTATTCTAGAACACATATGGGTTGAGAAATAGTCTTGTATTCTAGAACACATATGGGTTGAGAAATGTCATGTATTCCTAGAACACATATGGGTTGAGAAATAGTCATGTATTCTAGAACACATATGGGTTGAGAAATAGTCATGTATTCTAGAACACATATGGGTTGAGAAATAGTCATGTATTCTAGAACACATATGGGTTGAGAAATAGTAATGTATTCTAGAACACATATGGGTTGAGAAATAGTCTTGTATTCTAGAACACATATGGGTTGAGAAATAGTCATGTATTCTAGAACACATATGGGTTGAGAAATAGTCATGTATTCTAGAACACATATGGGTTGAGAAATAGTCATGTATTCTAGAACACATATGGGTTGAGAAATAGTCGCTATTCTAGAACACATATGGGTTGAGTAACAGTCTTGTATTCTAGAACACATATGGGTTGAGAAATAGTCATGGCTCTAAAACACATATGGGTTGAGAAATAGTAATGTATTCTAGAACACATATGGGTTGAGACACATATAGTTGAGAAATAGTCTTGTATTCTAGAACACATATGGGTTGCGTCTAGATGTCGACCTGACACCGGTATGGCTGATTTTAATTAGGGCGATTTCAAGCCAACCACTGACAATGGGCCTTTTGATCGCCTATTACATCGCATTCACGAGGAGACTGCGTGGCGGGGTGACCCGAACCCGGACGACGCTGGGGCACATGCTGCGCCGCCCCTATGGGGCTCCCAATCACGGCCGGTAAGTTGTGATACAGCCTGGATCCTTGGTGGAAACCTGCTCCAGAGCGCTGAGGACATCAGACTGGGCTTAAGGTTCACCTTCCAACAGACAACGAATTCTAAGCACACAGCCAAAACAACGCAGGAGTAGTTTCTGGGACAAGTCTCTGAATGTGTCCTTGAGTGGCCCAACCAGAGCCCAGACTTGAACCCGATCGAACATCTCTGGAGAGACCTGAAAATAGTTGTGCAGCGCCGCTCCCATCCAACCAGACAGAGCTTGAGAGGATCTGCAGAGAAGAATGGAGAAACTCCCCTGGGGTAGTGTGCTAAGTTTGTAGCCACCCAAGAAGACTCTAGGATTGTAATCGCTGCCAAAGGTGCTTCAACAAAGTACTGAGTAAAGGGTCTGGAAAACTTATGTAAATGTGATCTTTCCAGGTTTTTGTGTGAAACATTTAAAAAATATGTTTTTACTTTGTCATTATGGGGTATTGTGATGTCATTATGGGGTATTGTGATGTCATTATGGGGTATCGTGATGTCATTATGGGGTATCGTGATGTCATTATGGAGTATCGTGATGTCATTATGGAGTATCGTGATGTCATTATGGAGTATCGTGATGTCATTATGGAGTATCCTGATGTCATTATGGAGTATCGTGATGTCATTATGGAGTATCGTGATGTCATTATGGAGTATTGTGATGTCATTATGGAGTATCGTGTATATTTGATGATTAATAAAAACAATTGAATCAATAAAAAAAAAGGCGTAACAAATTGTGTGGGAAAAGTCCAGGGTTGTGAATATTTTCTTAATGCATCGTAGATGTTGTTCCTCATCCCTCCCTCTTTTTCCTTGAATGACAGGAGGAGGCTATACCAGAGTTGGAGATAGATGTGGATGAGCTGCTGGACATGCCTAATGATGTGGCGACAGAGGAGCCAGAGTTAAAGATCTGCTGATAGACTGTTACAAACCCACTGAGGTACGTCAGTCCCACCGCCAGAGGACCGCAATGGAAATACATGTTTACGTCTTATCCTGAATCATTTTAAAAACATTGTATTCATGGTTGAATTGTGGTTTTTATTTGTTTGGGAATCACACCAAGCACACCAACATAGAAATATGAACTAGAACACACCCCCCCCTAGTCACGCACTGACCTACAATACCAAGGGCTCTCCGTGGTCAGGGCGTGACAACTAACACCTATCCAATTCATTTATCAGGGCTCACCTGGTGTCCCAGGTCTGAATCCGTCCCTTAATAGAGGGAGAGGATGAAAATCATCCAAGCTCTGGCCTCCAGGACCGACATTGAACAACCTTGTTTTAGGTCTATGTGAGGTACATAAGGGGCTTGCTGTTGTTTCTGGACGCTCTTTGAGTCCACCATTTTGAGAAGCCATTTTGTCTATTGTCGTGGCAGAATCAGAATTCTTTAGGTGACATTTATAAATAAGATGTTTTATTCATTTTATTGCATTCTTTGTATGTTTTGATTTTGTACTAATGGTGTGTTTTGTCCCTCTTCTCTCCCTGTAGGTGGTTGTTTCTAATGGTGTGTTTTGTCCCTCTTCTCTCCCTGTAGGTGGTTGTTTCTAACGGTGTGTTTTGTCCCTCTTCTCTCCCTGTAGGTGGTTGTTTCTAATGGTGTGTTTTGTCCCTCTTCTCTCCCTGTAGGTGGTTGTTTCTAACGGTGTGTTTTGTCCCTCTTCTCTCGCTGTAGGTGGTTGTTTCTAATGGTGTGTTTTGTCCCTCTTCTCTCCCTGTAGGTGGTTGTTTCTAATGGTGTGGTTTGTCCCTCTTCTCTCCCTGTAGGTGGTTGTTTCTAATGGTGTGTTTTGTCCCTCTTCTCTCCCTGTAGGTGGTTGTTTCTAACGGTGTGTTTTGTCCCTCTTCTCTCCCTGTAGGTGGTTGTTTCTAATGGTGTGTTTTGTCCCTCTTCTCTCC
>NW_025749331.1:0-25648 GCF_021184085.1 Oncorhynchus gorbuscha
CCTTACCGTTAGTTTCCCCTTAGTTTTTCCCCCGTTAGTTTCCTTACCGTTAGTTTTTCCCCTTACCGTTAGTTTCCCCTTACCGTTAGTTTCCCCTTTACCGTTAGTTTCCCCTTACCGTTAGTTTCCCTTACCGTTAGTTAGTTTCCCCTTACCGTTAGTTTCCGTTAGTTCCCCCGTTAGTTTCCCCTTACCGTTAGTTTCCCCCCTTACCGTTAGTTTCCCCTTACCGTTAGTTTCCCTTACCGTTAGTTTCCCTAGTTTCCCATACCGTTAGTTTCCCTTACCGTTAGTTTTCCCTTACCGTTAGTTTCCGTTAGTGTCCCCTTAGTTTCCCCTTACCGTTAGTTTCCCCGTTAGTTTCCCCTTAGTTACCGTTAGTTTTCCCTTTACCGTTAGTTTCCTTACCGTTAGTTTCCCCTTACCGTTAGTTAGTTTCCCCTTACCGTTAGTTTCCTTAGTTAGTTTCCCCCGTTAGTTTCCCTTACCGTTAGTTTCCCCCTTAGTTTCCCCCAATGATACGTTAGCCGTTGTCCAGACATGGGCAGCTTTGATGGCGCTGGCCTCAAATAATCTGAACTCATGATGAGGGCCACTTCATTACCCCCACCCATCCCAAGTTCTTTTGTTGTAATTCCATTTTGCAATGGGGTGTAGAGAAAATGCTGTGAGTTTAAAAGCAAGTTTGCAGAAATTCTAAACATGTTGCCATAGGATGGAGAGACATGTTTACAGTTGTTACTGTAATATCTGAGTGAAATTGACTAACAAAATCAATGGGGGAGTCCCAGGGTAATTTGGCCATGATTACTAAGTTTAAATAGCTGGCTACTAGACTCATTTACCAAGCTAAAACATGTTCGCTGACAGGGCTAACTGAGTGGCTATCAGTGATTAAAATAACGAGAAAACTGCTAATGTGCTAACGAATTTGAAATTGTATATTGTGTATCCCACTAGTCTAACTCGCAACCGTAAACAACAGACGGGGAGGGGAGTTCGGGGAGGTCCCCGTCCCTGGCCTAGTCATTACTGTTCTACCGAGTTCAACAGATGAGGCGGGGAGGCCACGCCAGGTGACCAACCGACAGTGAAGCCTACGCGTTAGATAATCTTGGCGCAGGTCTGTGCTGTCCATGTGACTCTGGAGCGCGGTGTGTGTTTGTGTGCGTGTTATCCGCTTACAGGGGCTCTCAACGCAAAGCCCCTGTCATCTTGCTCGCGCTGCTGCTTGCTCATTCCCGATGTGCCAACTGGAGAGAGAAGAGAAGCGACGTTAGTTGTTTGAACCGTTAAGGGGAAAACGTTAGGAGAGCCATGGCGAACCCAGGACAAAAAGTGGTGCTAATCACCGGTTGCTCCTCCGGGATCGGACTGAGGATGGCGGTGATGCTCGCTAAGGACGAGAAACAGCGCTATCACGGTAAGAGAGTATCATGGTAAGAGAGTAACCTCCAGAGCCTTCAGCAAGTATTCACACACCCTTGGAGTTGTTCCACATTTTGTGTTTACAGCCTGCATTTAAAATGTATACCGTTTAGATGTTTGGTCACTGGCCTACACACAACATCCCATAGTGTCAAAGTGGAATTATGGATTTTTAAATTGTTACAAATTAATACAAAAAAAGGGAAAAGATGAAGTGTTTTGGGTCAATAAGTGTTCGGCCCTTTGTTACATCAACCCTAAATAAGTTCAGGAGTAAACATGTACTTAACAAGTCACATAATGACTGTAAGTCGCTTTGGATAAAAGCGTCTGCTAAATGGCATATATTATTATTATTATTATAATTGCATGGACACATAGTTGCATGGACTCACTGTGTGTGCAATAATTGTGTTTAACATGATTTTTTTTAAATAAATCCCTCATTACCTGTAAAGTGCCTCAGTCGAGCAGTGAATTTCAAACACAGATTCAACCACAAATGAACTCACCTCCAGCAGGACCATAACCGATAGCCAAGGCCACTACGCTGGGTTTGTTTCCCAAGAAGACAGGGAATGATGCTGAGTGGCTGAATCACAGTTTACACTTAAACCTATGGCAAAACCTGAAAATGGTTGCCTAGCATTGATCATAAACCACTTTGACAGCCCTTGAAGAATTTAGAAAATAATCATGTGCAAATGTTGATCAGGGGAGAGAATAATTATGTAAATAAGATGTTTCTGTATTTAATTTTCGATAAATATGCAACATTTTTCTCAAAACATGTTTTCACTTTGTGACTATGGCGTATTGTGTGTAAATGGTTGAGCGAAAAAAGAAAAAAAAAAGATTGAACCCATTTTGAATTCAGGCTGTAACACAGAAAAATGTGTGTGTGTGTGTGTGTGTGTGTGTGTGTGTGTGTGTGTGTGTGTGTGTGTGTGTGTGTGTGTGTGTGTGTGTGTGTGTGTGTGTGTGTGTGTGTGTGTGTGTGTGTGTGTGTGTGTGTGTGTGTGTGTGTGTGTGTGTGTCTGGTGTACAGCAGCCTAATGGTGACGATGCTGTTAGTAGGTTAAGTCCAAATACTCCAATATATTGGGTTATATAAACCTGTAGTCTATGATTTATCTCTATAAAAACATGATTTATGGTTAAAAGTAGTGCACTATGTAGGGAATATGGTGCACTATGTAGGGAATATGGTGCACTATGTAGGGAATAGGGTACACTATGTAGGGAATAGGGTACACTATGTAGGGAATAGGGTACACTGTGTAGGGAATAGATTGGACTATGTAGGGAATAGGGTGCACTATGTAGGGAATAGGATACACTATGTAGGGAATAGGGTACACTATGTAGGGAATAGGGTACACTATGTAGGGAATAGGGTGCACTATGTAGGAAATAGAGTGGACTATGTAGGGAATAGGGTGGACTATGTAGGGAATAGGGTGCAGGTTATAACACTGGTACACAACATACATCACTTACATAGCAGGTTATAACACTGGTACACAACATACAACAACTACATAGCAGGTTATAACACTGGTACACAACATACATCACTTACATAGCAGGTTATAACACTGGTACACAACATACAACAACTACATAGCAGGTTATAACACTGGTACACAACATACATCACTTACATAGCAGGTTATAACACTGGTACACAACATACATCACTTATATAGCAAGTTATAACACTGGTACACAACATACAACAACTACATAGCAGGTTATAACACTGGTACACAACATACAACAACTACATAGCAGGTTATAACACTGGTACACAACATACATCACTTACATAGCAGGTTATAACACTGGTACACAACATACATCACTTACATAGCAGGTTATAACACTGGTACACAACATACAACAACTACATAGCAGGTTATAACACTGGTACACAACATACAACAACTACATAGCAGGTTATAACACTGGTACACAACATACATCACTTACATAGCAGGTTATAACACTGGTATGCAATGCACATGAACTACATAGCAGGTTATAACACTGGTACACAACATACATCACTTACATAGCAGGTTATAACACTGGTACACAACATACATCACTTACATAGCAGGTTATAACACTGGTACACAACATACAACAACTACATAGCAGGTTATAACACTGGTACACAACATACAACAACTACATAGCAGGTTATAACACTGGTACACAACATACATCACTTACATAGCAGGTTATAACACTGGTATGCAATGCACATGAACTACATAGCAGGTTATAACACTGATACACAACATACATCAACTACATAGCAGGTTATAACACTGGTATGCAATGCACATGAACTACATAGCAGGTTATAACACTGGTACACAACATACATCACTTACATAGCAGGTTATAACACTGGTATGCAATGCACATGAACTACATAGCAGGTTATAACACTGATACACAACATACATCAACTACATAGCAGGTTATAACACTGGTATGCAATGCACATGAACTACATAGCAGGTTATAACACTGGTACACAACATACATCACTTACATAGCAGGTTATAACACTGGTACACAACATACTAGAGGTCGACCGATTATGATTTTTCAACGCCGATACCGATACCGATTATTGGAGGACCAATTCAAGCCTCTACTGTCACGCCTTGGTCTTAGTATTTTGTGTTTTCTTTAATTATTTGTTCAGGCCAGGGTGTGACATGGGTTTATTGTGTTGTCGTATTGTTTGTTTTTTGTAGGCATTGGGATTGTGGTGTGTCTAGCATAGGGTTGGCTGCCTGAGGCGGTTCTCATACTTAGAATGCACACATGACTGTAAGTCGCTGTAAGTCGCTTTGGATAAAAGCGTCTGCTAAATGGCATATATTATTATTATTATTATTCTCAATCAGAGTCAGGTGATTCTCGTTGTCTCTGATTGGGAACCATATTTAGGTAGCCTGGGTTTCACTGTGTATTTCGTGGGTGATTGTTCCTGTCTCTGTGTAGTGTTCACCAGATAGGCTGTAATAGGTTTTCGCGTTTCGTTTGTTGTTTTTGTATATTATAGTTATTTCATGTATCGCTATTCTTCATTGAAGAACATGAGTAACCACCACGCTGCATTTTGGTCCGCTTCTCCTTCAACAGATGAACGCCGTTACATCTACCGATTAAATCAGCCAATTTTTAAAAATATTTATTTGTAATAATGACAATTAGAACAATACTGAATGAACACTTATTTTAACTTAATATAATACATCAATAAAATCTATTTAGCCTCAAATAAATAATGAAACATGTTCAATTTGGTTTAAATAATGCAAAAACAAAGTGTTGGAGAAGAAAGTAAAAGTGCAATATGTGCCATGTAAGAAAGCTAACGTTTAAGTTCCTTGCTCAGAACATGAGAACATATGAAAGCTGGTGGTTCCTTTTAAACATGAGTCTTCAATATTCCCAGGTAAGACGTTTTAGGTTGTAGTTATTATAGGAATTATAGGACTATTTCTCTTGATACAATTTGTATTTCATATACCTTTCACTATTGGATGTTCGTATAGGCATTTCAGTATTGCCAGTGTAACAGTATAGCTTCCGTCCCTCTCCTCGTCCCTACCTAGGCTCGAACCAGGAACACATCTACAACAGCCACCCTCTAAGCAGCGTTACCCATCGTTCCACAAAAGCCGCGGCCCTTGCAGAGCAAGGGGAACAACTACTCCAAGTCTCAGAGCGAGTGACGATTGAAACGCTATTAGCGCGCACTCCACTAACTAGCTAGCTATTTCACATCAGTTACATCAGGCTAATCTCGGGAGTTGATAGGCTTGAATTTATAAACAGTGCAATGCTTGAAGCATTGTGAGGAGCTGCTGGCAAAATGCATGACATTGCTGTTCGAATGAATGCTTACGAGCCTGCTGGTGCCTACCATCGCTCAGTCAGACTGCTCTATCAAATCATAGACTTAATTATAACATAATAACACACAGAAATACGAGCCTTAGGTCATTAATATGGTCGAATCCGGAAACTATCATCTCGAAAACAAAACGTTTATTCTTTCAGTGAAATACGGAACCGTTCCGTATTTTATCGAACGGTTGGCATCCCTAAGTCTAAATATTGCTGTTACATTGCACAACCTTCAATGTTATATCATAATTACGTAAAATTCTGGCCAATTAATTCGCAATGAGCCAGGCAGCCCAAACTGCCCAAACTGCATATACCCTGACTCTGCGTGCAATGAACGCAAGAGAAGTGACACAATTTCACCTGGTTAATATTGCCTGCTAACCTGGATTTCTTTTAGCTTAATATGCAGGTTTAGATATATATACCTGTGCACCCTATTCCCGACATAGTCCACCCTATTCCCGACATAGTCCACCCTATTCCCTGGGGCGGCAGGATAGCCTAGTGGTTAGAGCATTGAACTAGTAACCGAAAGGTTGCAAGTTCAAATCCCCGAGCTGACAAGGTACAATATCTGTCGTTCTGCCCCTGAACAGGCAGTTAACCCACTGTTCCTAGGCCAGTTAACCCACTGTTCCTAGACCAGTTAACCCACTATTCCTAGACCAGTTAACCCACTGTTCCTAGGCCGTCATTGAAAATAAGAATTTGTTCTTAACTGACTTGCCTAGTTAAATAAAGGTAAAATAAGTAAATAAATAAAAATAAAGAAAGGCCTTGATGTTTCTGGTTAGGTCCACGTAGGACAGTCCTTTGTCGCAAATGTCTCCGCATCGATTATATGCAACACAGGACACGCTAGATAAACTAGTAATATCATCAAGTAGTTAACTAGTGATTATGATTGATTGATTGATTGTTTTTTATAATATAAGTTTAATGTTAGCTAGCAACTTACCTTGGCTTCTTACTGCATTCTCGTAACAGGCAGTCTCCTCGTGGAGTGCAATGTAAGGCAGGTGGTTAGAGCGTTGGACTAGGTAACCGTAAGGTTGCAAGATTGAGTCCCCGAGCTGACAAGGTAAATATCTGTCGTTCTGCCCCTGAACAAGGCAGTTAACCCACTGTTCCTAGGCCATCATTGTAAATCAGAATTTGTTCTTAACTGACTTGCCTAGTTAAATAAAGGTTTTAACATTTTTTTTAAACGGCCAAATCGGTGTCCAAAACTACCCCAATTAATCGGCCATTCGGATTAATCGGTCGACCTCTACAACATACATCACTTACATAGCAGGTTATAACACATAGCATGGTTACATGATTGTCTGTCTGCAGTCTGGGCTATGTAAGGCTCTGTGTACGTAAGAGTGTGTACGTAAGAGTGTGTATGTAAGAGTGTGTGCGTAAGAGTGTGTGCGTAAGAGTGTGTATGTAAGAGTGTGTGCGTAAGAGTGTGTGCGTAAGAGTGTGTGCGTAAGAGTGTGTGTGTAAGAGTGTGTGCGTAAGAGTGTGTATGTAAGAGTATGTATGTAAGAGTGTGTCTGCAGTCTGGGCTACGTAAGGCTCTGTGTACGTAAGAGTGTGTATGTAAGAGTGTGTGCGTAAGAGTGTGTGCGTAAGAGTGTGTGCGTAAGAGTGTGTGTGTAAGTTACACATCATGGTTATTATGTCTCATCCCTGCTTAACCTGAGACCAATCAGCCAGTAAGAGTAGCATTACCACTGCTCTCAGTGTCCTAATGCCTGGTGGATAATACCTAAACCTCCAGGAGGGGCCCAGGCTGGCCGCTTACTGCCCCACTTAGAGGCCTCATCCTGGGCCGCGGGCGAGCCAGAGGGTGGCGTGGGATGGGTATTCTTGGTGCTGTCGGGTGAGTGCTAACGCTAAGCTAGCCCCATAATAAGACCAGCCCACAGTGCCAGGGCTAAATCAGACAGCAGACACGTGAGGTACAGGCGGTTCAGGGCCGTCTGGCTGCTGTCTATAGAACAGTAATAACACAGTGTTTCTCAATCAGACAGCAGACACGTGAGGTACAGGCAGTTCAGGGCCGTCTGGCTGCTGTATATAGAACAGTAATAACACAGTGTTTCTCAATCAGACAGCAGACACGTGAGGTACAGGCAGTTCAGGGCCGTCTGGCTGCTGTCTATAGTACAGTATAACACAGTGTTTCTCAATCAGACAGCAGACACGTGAGGTACAGGCAGTTCAGGGCCGTCTGGCTGCTGTCTATAGAACAGTAATAACACAGTGTTTCTCAATCAGACAGCAGACACGTGAGGTACAGGCAGTTCAGGGCCGTCTGGCTGCTGTCTATAGAACAGTATAACACAGTGTTTCCTGGTTCTGAGGGTCAACATGTTTATGTTTTAATCATTAACACTATTCAGTTGAATCCCGCTGATCAACACATCGTTAAACCTTTCATTAGTGGAATCAGGTGTTACTCAGAACCATGTGGTTTATATTAACCTGTACAGGACCTGGACATATAGATGTATAGAGTAGTATAGGATAGTACAGGATACTCAGAACCATGTGGTTTATATTAACCTGTACAGGGATAATTGTTATGTATATAGTAGTATAGGATAGTACAGGATACTCAGAACCATGTGGTATAAGGTAGGGATGTATATAGTAGTATAGGATAGTACAGGATACTCAGAACCATGTGGTATAAGGTAGGGATGTATATAGTAGTATAGGATATTATAGGATACTCAGAACCATGTGGTATAAGGTAGGGATGTATATAGTAGTATAGGATATTATAGGATACTCAGAACCATGTGGTATAAGGTAGGGATGTATATAGTAGTATAGGATATTATAGGATACTCAGAACCATGTGGTATAAGGTAGGGATGTATATAGTAGTATAGGATATTATAGGATACTCAGAACCATGTGGTATAAGGTAGGGATGTATATAGTATTATAGGATATTATAGGATACTCAGAACCATGTGGTATAAGGTAGGGATGTATATAGTAGTATAGGATATTATGGGATACTCAGAACCATGTGGTTCACACAGTTAGATGTCGACCAGCGGTACGCAACCTGTGGTCCGTGGACTGGCGCCGGCCCCTGGGATGATACTGAGCGGTCCATCAGGTAGTTAACTGACAGTGATTTAGTTATACAGGGCGGCAGGTACTGCCGGTTCGAATCCCGGGGTCTGACGGGACCCGGGAGTTGCTGGAATCAAATCCCAGATGCCATTGCCTGTCATTGTGCCCTTGAGCAAGGCACTTAAAACCCCCACAACTGCTCCACGGGCGCCCAGTGTGGCAGCCCCCTGCTCTAACCTCTCCAACCTGTATACAGGTGTCCTATCTTAATTTGATCACTCTGTTTCGAGAGAATTTTCCTGCACAGCTGAAAATTCTTAATTTGATATTTTTGGGGGGGCTTCTAAAGTTCGTAATTTCCACTGTAAAATCTCTGAATGTATCAACCCCTACAAACATGTCTATTAATCATAATCCACATAATAATTCAAATGTCCTGTTACTGCAGGATTGTTTTCCTGCTGTGAGAAACTAGTCAAATTAAAATGTAACATCTTTTTGTGTCTTTCAGAGGGGTTGGGATCATTTGGCCTTGTATACAGATGGTGAATAAAAGGATCGCCATAATTTGATGCAGCTAAACGGTCCTTGGACATCAACTCATCCTCCTTCCTTCTCTCTAACCTTAAGGCTACCTGCCTATTACCTTCTCCCTGAATGAACTGTCATATGAACAGCATAATGTGCTACAAGTAGAGACCGACCTGGAAAAGGTCTCTATAAAGAAGGAGAGGGGGAGGGTCTCCATAAAGAAGGAGAGGGGAGGGTCTCCATAAAGAAGGAGAGGGGAAGGTCTCCATAAAGAAGGAGAGGGGGAAGGTCTCCATAAAGAAGGAGAGGGGAAAGGTCTTCATAAAGAAGGAAAGGGAGAAGGTCTCCATAAAGAATGAGAGGGGGAAGGTCTCCATAAAGAAGGAGAGGGGGAAGGTCTCCATAAAGAAGGAGAGGGGGAAGGTCTCCATAAAGAAGGAGAGGGGGAGGTCTCCATAAAGAAGGAGAGGGAAAAGGTCTCCATAAAGAAGGAGAGGGGGAAGGTCTCCATAAAGAAGGAGAGGGGGAAGGTCTCCATAAAGAAGGAGAGGGGGAAGGTCTCCATAAAGAAGGAGAGGGAAAAGGTCTCCATAAAGAAGGAGAGGGGAAGGTCTCCATAAAGAAGGAGAGGGGGAAGGTCTCCATAAAGAAGGAGAGGGGGAAGGTCTCCATAAAGAAGGAGAGGGGGAAGGTCTCCATAAAGAAGGAGAGGGGGAAGGTCTCCATAAAGAAGGAGAGGGAAAAGGTCTCCATAAAGAAGGAGAGGGGGAAGGTCTCCATAAAGAAGGAGAGGGAAAAGGTCTCCATAAAGAGGGAGAAGGTCTCCATAAAGAAGGAAAGGAAGAAGGTCTCCATAAAGAAGGAAAGGGAGAAGGTCTCCATAAAGAAGGAGGGGGGATGAGAAGGTCTCCATAAAGAAGGGGAGGGAGAGGGAGAAAGTCTCCATAAAGAAGGAGAGGGGAGGGAAAGGTCTCCATTAAGAATGAGAGGGGGAGAGGGGGAGGGAGAAGGTCTCCATAAAGAAGGAGAGGGGGAGGGAAAGGTCTCCATTAAGAAGGAGAGGGGAAGAGGGGAGGGAGAAGGTCTCCATAAAGAAGAAGAGGGGAGAGGGGGAGGGAAAAGGTCTCCATAAAGAAGGAGAGGGGAGAGGGGAGGGAAAGGTCTCCATAAAGAAGGAGAGGGGGGAAGGTCTCCATGAAGAAGGAGAGAGAGAAGGTCTCCATAAAGAAGGAGAGGGAGATGGTCTCCATAAAGAGAGGGAGGGGGAGGGAGAAGGCCTCCATAAAGAGAGGAGGGGAGGGAGAAGGTCTCCATAAAGAAGGAGAGAGGGAGAGGGGGGAGGGGGAAGGTCTCCATTAAGAAAGAGAGGGGAGGGAGAAGGTCTCTGTAAAGAAGGAGAGGGGAGGGAAAAGGTCTCCACAAAGAAGGAGAGGGGAGGGAGAAGGTCTCCATTAAGAAGGAGAGGGGAAGGTCTCCATAAAGAAGGAGGGGGAGATGGGGAGGGAAAATGTCTCCACAAAGGAGAGGGGGAGAGGGGAGGAAAAGGTCTCCACAAAGGAGAGGGGGAGAGGGGGAGGGAGAAGGAAGGAAAGGGGAGAGAGGTGAGAAATAGCTACAAAGATTAACAATAGCCAGCTAGAAAGTAAATTCAGTCCTTTGGGAATATGATTATTATTAATATCATAACGTCTTATAGAATGTGGCTTCCCCTCCGCTCTTTCCTCTCCTCACCTCTCAACATTCCACACACACAATAGAAAACCCCACCCACACTCACACAAATAATATACACATTCCACACACACAATAGAAAACCCCACCCACACTCACACAAATAATATAAACATTCCATACTCAAACATGCACTTACATGCAGGGTTTGTAACTTCTGTCTAACACCAATGTATTACACACACATTGACGTGCTCAAACACACACACACACACACACACACACACACACACACACACACACACACACACACACACACACACACACACACACACACACACACACACACACACACACACACACACACACACACACACACACACAGTGTAATTTCTGTTTACTCATTATCTGGTTCAATCCAGTGAACTCTGTTTGACCCTATTCTCTCTCTCGCCCTCTCTCTCACTCTGTACATCTCTCTCCTCTCTCACTCTCTCTCTCCTCTCTCGCTCTCTCACTCTGTACATCTCTCTCCTCTCTCACTCTCTCTCTCTCTCTCCTCTCTCTCCCCTCTCCTCTCTCACTCTCTCTCTCTCCCCTCTCTCTCACCCCTCTCCTCCCTCTCTCTCTCACTCTGTACATCTCTCTCCTCTCTCTCTCTCACCCCTCTCCTCTCTCTCTCTCTCCCACCCCCCTCTCTCCCCTCTCCTCTTTCTCTCCCTCCCAATCTCTCTCCCACCCCTCTCCTCTCTCCCACCCCCTCTCACCCCTCTCCTCTCTCTCTCCCACCCCTCTCCTCTCTCTCTCTCACCCCTCTCCTCTCTCTCTCTCTCCCACCCCCTCTCTCCCCTCTCCTCTTTCTCTCCCTCCCAATCTCTCTCCCACCCCTCTCCTCTCTCCCACCCCCTCTCACCCCTCTCCTCTCTCTCTCCCACCCCTCTCCTCTCTCTCTCCCACCCCCTCCTCTCTCTCTCCCACCCCCTCTCACCCCTCTCCTCTCTCTCTCCCACCCCTCTCCTCTCTCTCTCCCACCCCCTCTCACCCCTCTCCTCTCTCTCTCCCACCCCTCTCCTCTCTCTCTCCCACCCCCTCCTCTCTCTCTCCCACCCCTCTCCTCTCTCCCTCCCACCCCTCTCCTCTCTCTCTCTCCCTTCCAATCTCTCTCCCACCCCCTCTCTCCCCTCTCCTCTTTCTCTCCCTCCCAATCTCTCTCTCCCACCGCCCAATCACCCCTCCCACCCCTCTCTCTCTCTCCCCTCTCTCTCCCCCCACCTCCCCTCTCTCTCTCCCCCTCTCCCCTCCTCCTCTCTCTTTCTCCCCCTCTCCTCTCTCCCTTCCAATCTCTCTCTCCCACCCCCTCTCCCCTCTCTCTCTCGCTCTCTCCCACACCCCTCTCTCCCTCTCTCCCTCTCCTCTCCCCTCTCCTCTCTCTCCCTCTCCCCTCTCACCCCCTCTCTCCCCTCTCCTCTCTCTCTCCCTCTCCCCTCTCTCTGTCTCTCCCCTCTCCTCTCTCTCCCACCCCTCTCCTCCCTCTCCCTCCTCTCTCTCTCTCTCTCTCTCTCTCTCTCTCTCCCACCCCCTCTACTCTCTCCCCTCTACTACCCCCTCTCCTCTCTCCCTCTCCCACCCCCTCTCTCACCCTGTCTCCCCCTCTCCTCTCTCTCTCTCCCACCCCCTCCCCTCTCTCTCTCTCTCTCTCTCTCTCTCTCCCACCCCTCTACTCTCTCCCCTCTACTACCCCCTCTCCTCTCTCCCTCTCCCACCCCCCCTCTCTCACCCTGTCTCCCCCTCTCCTCTCTCTCTCTCCCACCCCCTCTCCCCTCCCCTCCCCCCTCTCCTCTCTCTCCCACCCCCCTCCCACCCCCCTCTCTCCTCTCTCTCTCCCAACCCCCTCTCCCCTCTCCTCTCTCTCTCCCACCCCCCTCTCCCCTCTCCTCTCTCTCTCCCACCCCCCTCTCCCCTCCCCTCCCCCTCTCCTCTCTCTCCCACCCCCCTCCCACCCCTCCTCTCCCTCTCTCCTCTCTCTCCCCCTCTCCCCTCTCCTCCCTCTCCAGTCATTGCCACCATGCGAGACCTGAAGCGTAAAGACAAGCTGGTGGAGGCAGCAGGTGATGCGTACGGGAAGAGCCTCTCTCTAGCGGTGTTGGACGTGTGTACGGACGAGTCAGTCAAACAGTGTATCGACGGAATCAAGGACAGACATGTCGACGTACTCAGTAAGGAACAAGCTACTATTACACAGTACTCAGTAAGGAACAAGCTACTATTACACAGTACTCAGGAAGGAACAAGCTACTATTACACAGTACTCAGGAAGGAACAAGCTACTATTACACAGTACTCAGGAAGGAACAAGCTACTATTACACAGTACTCAGTAAGGAACAAGCTACTATTACACAGTACTCAGTAAGGAACAAGCTACTATTACACAGTACTCAGTAAGGAACAAGCTACTATTACACAGTACTCAGTAAGGAACAAGCTACTATTACACAGTACTCAGTAAGGAACAACCTACTATTACACAATACTCAGGAAGGAACAAGCTACTATTACACAGTACTCAGGAAGGAACAAGCTACTATTACACAGTACTCAGTAAGGAACAAGCTACTATTACACAGTACTCAGTAAGGAACAGCTACTATTACACAATACTCAGGAAGGAACAAGCTACTATTACACAGTACTCAGGAAGGAACAAGCTACTATTACACAGTACTCAGGAAGGAACAAGCTACTATTACACAGTACTCAGTAAGGAACAAGCTACTATTACACAGTACTCAGGAAGGAACAAGCTACTATTACACAGTACTCAGTAAGGAACAAGCTACTATTACACAGTACTCAGTAAGGAACAAGCTACTATTACACAGTACTCAGTAAGGAACAAGCTACTATTACACAGTACTCAGTAAGGAACAAGCTACTATTACACAGTACTCAGTAAGGAACAAGCTACTATTACACAGTACTCAGTAAGGAACCAGCTACTATTACACAGTACTCAGTAAGGAACCAGCTACTATTACACAGTACTCAGTAAGGAACCAGCTACTATTACACAGTACTCAGTAAGGAACAAGCTACTATTACACAGTACTCAGTAAGGAACAAGCTACTATTACACAGTACTCAGGAAGGAACCAGCTACTATTACACAGTACTCAGTAAGGAACAAGCTACTATTACATAGTACTCAGTAAGGAACAAGCTACTATTACACAGTACTCAGGAAGGAACAAGCTACTATTACACAGTACTCAGGAAGGAACAAGCTACTATTACACAGTACTCAGTAAGGAACAAGCTACTATTACACAGTACTCAGGAAGGAACAAGCTACTATTACACAGTACTCAGTAAGGAACAAGCTACTATTACACAGTACTCAGGAAGGAACAAGCTACTATTACACAGTACTCAGTAAGGAACAAGCTACTATTACACAATACTCAGGAAGGAACAAGCTACTATTACACAGTACTCAGGAAGGAACAAGCTACTATTACACAGTACTCAGTAAGGGACAAGCTACTATTACACAGTACTCAGGAAGGAACAAGCTACTATTACACAGTACTCAGTAAGGAACAAGCTACTATTACACAATACTCAGTAAGGAACAAGCTACTATTACACAGTACTCAGTAAGGAACAAGCTACTATTACACAGTACTCAGGAAGGAACAAGCTACTATTACACAGTACTCAGTAAGGAACAAGCTACTATTACACAGTACTCAGGAAGGAACAAGCTACTATTACACAGTACTCAGTAAGGAACAAGCTACTATTACACAGTACTCAGTAAAGAGCAAGCTACTATTACACAGTACTCAGGAAGCAACAAGCTACTATTACACAGTACTCAGGAAGGAACAAGCTACTATTACACAGTACTCAGTAAGGAACAAGCTACCATTACACAGTACTCAGTAAGGAACAAGCTACTATTACACAATACTCAGGAAGGAACAAGCTACTATTACACAGTACTCAGTAAGGAACAAGCTACTATTACACAATACTCAGTAAGGAACAAGCTACCATTACACAGTACTCAGTAAGGAACAAGCTACTATTACACAATACTCAGTAAGGAACAAGCTACTATTACACAGTACTCAGTAAGGAACAAGCTACTATTACACAGTACTCAGGAAGGAACAAGCTACTATTACACAGTACTCAGTAAGGAACAAGCTACTATTACACAGTACTCAGGAAGGAACAAGCTACTATTACACAGTACTCAGTAAGGAACAAGCTACTATTACACAGTACTCAGTAAAGAGCAAGCTACTATTACACAGTACTCAGGAAGCAACAAGCTACTATTACACAGTACTCAGGAAGGAACAAGCTACTATTACACAGTACTCAGTAAGGAACAAGCTACCATTACACAGTACTCAGTAAGGAACAAGCTACTATTACACAGTACTCAGGAAGGAACAAGCTACTATTACACAGTACTCAGGAAGGAACAAGCTACTATTACACAGTACTCAGTAAGGAACAAGCTACTATTACACAATACTCAGGAAGGAACAAGCTACTATTACACAGTACTCAGTAAGGAACAAGCTACTATTACACAGTACTCAGGAAGGAACAAGCTACTATTACACAGTACTCAGGAAGGAACAAGCTACTATTACACAGTACTCAGGAAGGAACAAGCTACTATTACACAGTACTCAGGAAGGAACAAGCTACTATTACACAGTACTCAGTAAGGAACAACCTACTATTACACAGTACTCAGTAAGGAACAAGCTACTATTACACAGTACTCAGTAAGGAACAAGCTACTATTACACAGTACTCAGTAAGGAACAAGCTACTATTACACAATACTCAGTAAGGAACAAGCTACTATTACACAGTACTCAGTAAGGAACAAGCTACTATTACACAGTACTCAGTAAGGAACAAGCTACTATTACACAGTACTCAGTAAGGAACAAGCTACTATTACACAGTACTCAGTAAGGAACAAGCTACTATTACACAGTACTCAGTAAGGAACAAGCTACTATTACACAATACTCAGGAAGGAACAAGCTACTATTACACAATACTCAGTAAGGAACAAGCTACTATTACACAGTACTCAGTAAGGAACAAGCTACTATTACACAGTACTCAGGAAGGAACAAGCTACTATTACACAGTACTCAGTAAGGAACAAGCTACTATTACACAGTACTCAGTAAGGAACAAGCTACTATTACACAGTACTCAGTAAGGAACAAGCTACTATTACACAGTACTCAGTAAGGAACAACCTGTGTGATCTATGGACTTCTCTGAAGGCGTCCCAAATGGCACGCTATTCTCTATGTACTCAGGAATGAAACAATCTTTGTTTTTATGACGCAAGGCAACACTTCTGTCAAAACAAAAATCTATAAACCAGAGCCATCTAGGACACTGTCAAGGTCTAAAATACTATGTACTGTTGTAGGTTCTCAACTATACTACTATTACACACATCTATTCAAGGTCTAAAATACTATGTACTGTTGTAGGTTCTCAACTATACAGCACACATCTCCCTCCATCCTGACTTTAACCATTAGGGATAAACCATGCAAAACTGACCTCAGTTCAGATCATAGTTAATTGAGAGACTGGAGAGGCCACAGTGAAACTGACCTCAGTTCAGATCATAGTTCATTGAGAGACTGGAGAGGTCACAGTAAAACTGACCTCAGTTCAGATCATAGTTAATTGAGAGACTGGAGAGGCCACAGTAAAACTGACCTCAGTTCAGATCATAGTTAATTGAGAGACTGGAGAGGTCACAGTAAAACTGACCTCAGTTCAGATCATAGTTAATTGAGAGACTGGAGAGGTCACAGTAAAACTGACCTCAGTTCAGATCATAGTTAATTGGGAGACTGGAGAGGCCACAGTAAAACTGACCTCAGTTCAGATCATAGTTCATTGGGAGACTGGAGAGGCCACAGTAAAACTGACCTCAGTTCAGATCATAGTTCATTGGGAGACTGGAGAGGCCACAGTAAAACTGACCTCAGTTCAGATCATAGTTCATTGGGAGACTGGAGAGGCCACAGTAAAACTGACCTCAGTTCAGATCATAGTTAATTGAGAGACTGGAGAGGCCACAGTAAAACTGACCTCAGTTCCGATCATAGTTAATTGAGAGACTGGAGAGGCCACAGTAAAACTGACCTCAGTTCAGATCATAGTTCATTGAGAGGCTGGAGAGGCCACAGTAAAACTGACCTCAGTTCAGATCATAGTTAATTGAGAGACTGGAGAGGTCACAGTAAAACTGACCTCAGTTCAGATCATAGTTAATTGGGAGACTGGAGAGGCCACAGTAAAACTGACCTCAGTTCAGATCATAGTTCATTGGGAGACTGGAGAGGCCACAGTAAAACTGACCTCAGTTCAGATCATAGTTCATTGGGAGACTGGAGAGGCCACAGTAAAACTGACCTCAGTTCAGATCATAGTTCATTGGGAGACTGGAGAGGCCACAGTAAAACTGACCTCAGTTCAGATCATAGTTCATTGGGAGACTGGAGAGGCCACAGTAAAACTGACCTCAGTTCAGATCATAGTTCATTGGGAGACTGGAGAGGCCACAGTAAAACTGACCTCAGTTCAGATCATAGTTCATTGGGAGACTGGAGAGGCCACAGTAAAACTGACCTCAGTTCAGATCATAGTTCATTGGGAGACTGGAGAGGCCACATTAAAACTGACCTCAGTTCAGATCATAGTTCATTGGGAGACTGGAGAGGCCACAGTAAAACTGACCTCAGTAGTTCAGGGGCCATATGTATGAAGTGTCTCAGACTAGGAGTGCTGATCTAGGATCAGGTCCCCCTCCTGTCAATGTAGTGTTATTCATTGTGTTCTAGAAGGCAACATGTATCCTAGATCATCACTCCCTCTCACCCCACCCCCCTAAGTTTTAGATGCACTATTGTTAAGTGACTGTCCCACTGGATGTCATAAGGTGAATGCACCAATTTGTAAGTCGCTCTGGATAAGAGCGTCTGCTAAATGACTTAAATGTAAATGTAAATGTAGATGCTTGATGTATACCAGGGGTACTCAACTACTCAGTGGTGTAAAGTACTTCAGTATAAATACTTTAAAGTACTACTTAAGTCGTTTTTGGGGGGTATCTCTACTTTACTATTCATATTTTGACAACTTTTACTTCATTACTAAAGAAAATAATGTATTTTTTACTCCATACATTTTCCCTGACACCCAAAAGTACTCATTACATGTTGAATGCTTAGCAGGACAGGAAAATGGTCTAATTCACCCAGTTATCAAGAGAACATGCCTGGTCATCCCTACTGCCTCTGATCTGGCTGACTCACTAAACACACGTTTTGTTTGTAAGTTATGTTTGAGTGTTGGAGTGTTGGAGTGGGCCCCTGGCCCCTGGCTATCCATAAAGAAAAAATAAATGGTGCCATCTGGTTGGCTTAAAATAAGGAATTTGAAATGATTTATACTTTTTTTTTTTTATAATTTATATTTATACTTTTTTTATACTTTTTTTTACAATTACATTTACTTTTGATACTTAAGTATATTTAAAACCAAATACTTTTAGACTTTTACTCAAGTAGTAATTTACTGGGTGACTTTTACTTGAGTCCTTTTCTATTAAGGCATCTTTACTTTTACTCAAGTATGACAACTGGGTACTTTATCCACCACTGCAACTACTATTTGAGAAGGTCCGGTCACACACATTTCCTAGGTGGCCAAGGTCCTAGGTGACAAAGGTCCTAGGTGACAAAGGTCCTAGGTGACAAAGGTCCTAGATGACAAAGGTCCTAGATGGGAAAGGTCCTAGGTGGCCAAGGTCCTAGATGGCAAAGGTCCTAGATGGCAAAGGTCCTAGGTGGCCAAGGTCCTAGATGGCAAAGGTCCTAGGTGACAAAGGTCCTAGATGACAAAGGTCCTAGATGGGAAAGGTCCTAGGTGGCCAAGGTCCTAGGTGGCCAAGGTCCTAGGTGACAAAGGTCCTAGGTGACAAAGGTCCTAGATGACAAAGGTCCTAGATGGGAAAGGTCCTAGATGGGAAAGATCCTAGGTGGCCAAGGTCCTAGATGGCAAAGGTCCTAGGTGGCCAAGGTCCTAGATGGCAAAGGTCCTAGGTGGGAAAGGTCCTAGATGGCAAAGGTCCTAGGTGGGAAAGGTCCTAGGTGGCAAAGGTCCTAGGTGACAAAGGTCCTAGGTGGCAAAGGTCCTAGATGGCAAAGGTCCTAGGTGGGAAAGGGATATTGTCATTCATCAGCCTGGGGCATTCTACTATTACAACTCTCAACAGCAGTAAGTTGAAAGCCCGACTGAGTTCCTAAAAAGTAGGGACCCGCGGTCCGTATTTACCCCTTTCTGGATCCGGATCTGAACCGCGGTCCGCCAGTTGAGTATGGCTGATATGTACTATACAGGCCCTGGTCAGAGACTGGGCTAAAGCCTGGTTATAACTCAGTGTAGTGAGAGACTGGGATAAAGCCTGGTTATAACTCAGTGTAGTGGGAGACTGGGATAAAGCCTGGTTATAACTCAGTGTAGTGAGAGACTGGGATAAAGCCTGGTTATAACTCAGTGTAGTGGGAGACTGGGATAAAGCCTTAGGTTATAACTCAGTGTAGTGAGTGACTGGGATAAAGCCTGGTTATAACTCAGTGTAGTGAGAGACTGGGATAAAGCCTGGTTATAACTCAGTGTAGTGAGAGACTGGGATAAAGCCTGGTTATAACTCAGTGTAGTGAGAGACTGGGATAAAGCCTGGTTATAACTCAGTGTAGTGAGAGACTGGGATAAAGCCTGGTTATAACTCAGTGTAGTGAGAGACTGGGATAAAGCCTGGTTATAACTCAGTGTAGTGAGAGACTGGGATAAAGCCTGGTTATAACTCAGTGTAGTGAGAGACTGGGATAAAGCCTGGTTATAACTCAGTGTAGTGAGAGACTGGGATAAAGCCTGGTTATAACTCAGTGTAGTGAGAGACTGGGATAAAGCCTGGTTATAACTCAGTGTAGTGAGAGACTGGGATAAAGCCTGGTTATAACTCAGTGTAGTGGGAGACTGGGATAAAGCCTGGTTATAACTCAGTGTAGTGAGAGACTGGGATAAAGCCTGGTTATAACTCAGTGTAGTGAGAGACTGGGATAAAGCCTGGTTATAACTCAGTGTAGTGGGAGACTGGGATAAAGCCTGGTTATAACTCAGTGTAGTGGGAGACTGGGATAAAGCCTGGTTATAACTCAGTGTAGTGAGAGACTGGGATAAAGCCTGGTTATAACTCAGTGTAGTGAGAGACTGGGATAAAGCCTGGTTATAACTCAGTGTAGTGAGAGACTGGGATAAAGCCTGGTTATAACTCAGTGTAGTGAGAGACTGGGATAAAGCCTGGTTATAACTCAGTGTAGTGGGAGACTGGGATAAAGCCTGGTTATAACTCAGTGTAGTGAGAGACTGGGATAAAGCCTGGTTATAACTCAGTGTAGTGAGAGACTGGGATAAAGCCTGGTTATAACTCAGTGTAGTGAGAGACTGGGATAAAGCCTGGTTATAACTCAGTGTAGTGAGAGACTGGGATAAAGCCTTAGGTTATAACTCAGTGTAGTGAGAGACTGGGATAAAGCCTGGTTATAACTCAGTGTAGTGAGAGACTGGGATAAAGCCTGGTTATAACTCAGTGTAGTGAGAGACTGGGATAAAGCCTGGTTATAACTCAGTGTAGTGAGAGGCCGGGATAAAGCCTTGGGTTATACTTCCACCCGGTGGTGACTACTGGAACACAACTGAAGAGACGAGAGTGCTCTGATCACCTATGTGAACTGGGGTGTCACTCTTTCCTTCTGGTTTCCCTATTCCTTCCTCTCTCTTCTCCCTCCCCTCTCTACCTCTTCTCTCTCTCCTCCCCCTCCCACCTCTCTCTCCCTCCTTCCACCTCTCCCTCCTCCTTCCTTCCTTCCTTCCTCCCACCTCTCCTTTCCTCCTCCTACCTCTCACCTCTCTCTCCCCTTCCTTCTCCCATCCTCCTCCCTCCCACCTCTCCTCTCCTCCCTCCTCTCTCTCTCTCTAGTTAATAATGCAGGTATAGGTCTGGTGGGACCGGTGGAAAGCATCAGTATAGCTGAGATGAAGAGTGTGTTTGAGACCAACTTCTTCGGTGTGATCCGGATGATCAAGGAGGTGATGCCAGATATGAAGAAGAGGAAGGGAGGACACATCATAGTGGTCAGCAGTGTCATGGGACTACAGGGTACGGAACACACATCATAGTGGTCAGCAGTGTCATGGGACTACAGGGTACGGAACACACATCATAGTGGTCAGCAGTGTCATGGGACTACAGGGTACGGAACACACATCATAGTGGTCAGCAGTGTCATGGGACTACAGGGTACGGAACACACATCATAGTGGTCAGCAGTGTCATGGGACTACAGGGTACGGAACTATGCTTTGTTGATTGATTGATTGATTGATTGGCTGATTGATTGGCTGATTGATTGGCTGATTGATTGGCTGATTGATTGGCTGATGTGAAAAAGAGGAGGAGATACACATCATAGTGGTCAGCAGTGTCATGGGACTACAGGGTACGGAACTATGCTTTATTGATTGATTGATTGATTGATTGATTGATTGATTGATTGATTGGCTGATGTGAAAAAGAGGAGGAGATACACATCATAGTGGTCCAAGCGATATGAGGCAAATGTGATATGTTCACTTTTTAATAAAAGCACGAAACTCGGTACACTTGTACAGTTTGAGGCCCTGAACATTTTCAGATATGGAGGCATTGCAAAACGCCTCCTGGCGGCCGTGGCGGCCATTTTATATTCTGCCACAGTCGGACAGTGTGTTTTCCTGTCCTATCTGCTGAACCAGACATGAATACACAGAAAAGGTGATGTCTACATCTATGTTTTGATGGTGAAGGATGACAATGGTTCCGTGTACAACATCATAAACGGTTGAGAAAATGATATAATGGTGGACTTTTATATAATGGTGAAGCCATGTGAAGACATTCAATGTAAAATCTCCTGTTTCGTAGAATATTATGTCTGTTGTTCATTTGAAAATGGGATGAAACTCATTTCTTTATGTTTTTTTTTTTTTACATAATGCTTGTCAACAGATGTGGTAGTAGTGGGGATCCTGATGAAATACTGCTCTCTGATCTCAGGTGTCGTGTTTAATGACGTGTATGCTGCCTCCAAGTTTGCCATGGAAGGGTTTTGTGAGTGTCTGGCTGTACAACTGCTCAAGTTTAACGTCACGTGAGTCTCTCTAACACAGCTAGCTATGTTTTCCTAAAATAATGTCTTTATTTTTTAAATTTAAAATGTATATTTTGTCGGGGACGGACCAATTAAAACATACGATTAAAAATATGATTTCTCTTCTCTCCTTTCTTTTCTCTCTCCTTCTCCCCCTCTTTCTTTTCTCTCTCCTTCTCCCCCTCTTTCTTTTCTCTCTCCTTCTCCCCCTCTTTCTTCTCTCTCTCCTTCTTCTCTCTCTCCTTCTCTCTCCTTCTCTCTCTCCTTCTCCCCCTCTTTCTTCTCTCTCTCATTCTCCCCCTCTTTCTTCTCTCTCTCCTTCTCTCTCTCCTTCTCTCTCCTTCTCCCTCTTTCTTCTCTCTCCTTCTCCCCTCTTTCTTCTCTCTCTCATTCTCCCCCTCTTTCTCTCTCTCTCCTTCTCCCCCTCTTTTTTTCTCTCTCATTCTCCCCTCTTTCTTTTCTCTCTCATTCTCCCCCTCTCTTCTCTCTCTCATTCTCCCCCTCTTTCTTCTCTCTCTCCTTCTTCTCTCTCTCCCTCTCTCTCTCCTTCTTCTCTCTCTCCTTCTCCCCCTCTTTCTTCTCTCTCTCTCCTTCTCCCCCTCTTTCTTTTCTCTCTTCTTTTCTCTCTTTCTCTCCTCTCCCTCCTCTCCTCTCCTCTCCTTCCTCTCCCCTCTCCTCTCTCTCCTCTCCCTCCTGTCCTCTCCCTCCTCTCCTCTCCCTCCTCTCCTCTCCTCTCCTCTCCCCTCCCCTCTCCTCTCTCTCCTCTCCCTCCTCTCCTCTCCCTCCTCTCCCTCCTCTCCCCTCTCCTCTTCCTCCCCCTAGTATGTCTATGATAGAGCCAGGCCCGGTCCATACAGAGTTTGAATCGAAGATGATTCAGGACGTCCGTCAGAAAGAGTTCCCTGGGGCCGATGCCGATACCGTCAACTACTTTAAAAACGTCTACCTGCCCTCCTCCGTCGACATCTTTGAGACGCTAGGACAGACCCCGATGACATCGCCAGGGTTAGTCCACCTGCCTGAGTGTGTGTGTGGCCTACTCTCTCTTTACTCTCTCTATTCTCTCCCTACTCTCTCTCCCTCTCGCTCTACTCGCTCTCTCTCTACTCTCTCTCTACTCTCTACTCTCTCCCTCTCGCTCCCTCTCTCTCTCTCTCTCTCTCTCTCTCTACTCTCTCTCTCTCTCTCTCTCTCTACTCTCTCTCTATCCCCCTCTCTTTTTCTCTCTCGCCACCTGTCTCTCTCTCCTTCTCTTCCTCCCCCAGCAGTGCACTAACTACTCTCTCTACTCTCTCTACTCTCTCTGTCTCTCTCTACTCTCTACTCTCTCTCTACTCTCTCTCCCTCCCTCTGTCTCTACTCCCTCTGTCTCTCTACTCCCTCTCTCTACCCCCCACTCGTTTTTTTTTTTTCTCTCTCTCTCTCCACCTGTCTTTCTCTCCCTTTCCTCCCCCAGCAGTGCACTAACTTGTCTCTCTCTCCTTCTCTTCCACCCCCAGCAGTGCACTAACTAGTCTCTCTCACTCTCCTGTAGTGTACTAAGAAGGTGATTGAGCAGGGCAGTTCTGCACGGTTCCGGAACCTTACCAACCCGCTGTACACGCCCATCGTGGCACTGAAGTATGCAGACGAGACGGGCGGCCTGTCGGTGCACGCCTTCTACCATATGTTGTTCAACCTGGGGCCCCTGATGCACGTTAGCATGAAGGCTATGCAGTACCTGACCTGTGGATGTCTACGCTCCAGGACCATCTCCCCAAACTAGACACACACACACACACGGCATGCAGAGACACACACACACACGGGCATGCAGAAACACACACACACAGAGAGACACACGAGCATGCAGAGACAACACACACATAGGCACACGGAGGCACACAGAGACACACACACACACACACGGGCACGCAGAGACACACACACACACACACAGACACACGAGCATGCAGAGACAACACACACATAGACACACATAGGCACACGGAGGCACACAGTGACACACACACACTAGTATGCAGTACCTGACCTGTGGATGTCTGCGCTCCAGAACCATCTCACCCAACACACACGGAGAGTCAAGACACACTCACACGGAGAGTCAAGACACACTCACACGGAGAGTCAAGACACACTCACACGGAGAGTCAAGACACTCACTCACACGGAGGGTCAAGACACTCACTCACACGGAGGGTCAAGACACACACTCACACGGAGGGTCAAGACACACACTCACACGGAGAGTCAAGACACACACTCACACGGAGAGTCAAGACACACACTCACACGGAGACGGAGAGTCAAGACACACACTCACACGGAGACGGAGAGTCAAGACACACACTCACACGGAGACGGAGAGTCAAGACACACACTCACACGGAGAGTCAAGACACACACTCACACGGAGATGGAGAGTCAAGACACACACTCACACGGAGATGGAGAGTCAAGACACACACTCACACGGAGATGGAGGGTCAAGACACACACTCACACGGAGGGTCAAGACACACACTCACACGGAGGGTCAAGACACACACTCACACGGATAGTCAAGACACACACTCACACGGAGGGTCAAGACACACACTCACACGGAGGGTCAAGACACACACTCACACGGAGGGTCAAGAGACACACTCACACGGAGGGTCAAGACACTCACTCACACTGAAAGTCAAGACACACACTCACACGGAGGGTCAAGACACACACTCACACGGAGAGTCAAGACACACACTCACACGGAGATGGAGGGTCAAGACACACACTCACACGGAGGGTCAAGACACACACTCACACGGAGGGTCAAGACACACACTCACACGGAGGGTCAAGACACTCACTCACACGGAGAGTCAAGACACACACTCACACGGAGGGTCAAGACACACACTCACACGGAGAGTCAAGACACACACTCACACGGAGAGTCAAGACACACACTCACACGGAGAGTCAAGACACACACTCACACGGAGAGTCAAGACACACACTCACACGGAGAGTCAAGACACACACTCACACGGAGGGTCAAGACACACACTCACACGGAGGGTCAAGACACACACTCACACGGAGGGTCAAGACACACACTCACACGGAGGGTCAAGACACACACTCACACGGAGAGTCAAGACACACACTCACACAGAGATTCAAGACACACACTCACACCGAGGGTCAAGACACACACACTGTAAAGAAACTCAAAACACCCCCCTGCAGTTTTAAAGTGTTCCTCCCTCAGTGAGCTGCCATACTTTGTACTGTTTGTTTTGATAGAAGCAGGACCTACAGAAGGCGAAATGTAACCTCTCTGTCTGTCTAACATAGACTATGTATGTATAGACACTATCTTGTGTGTAATATATGTCATTTAGAATATAATGGATCGGCTCTATTTTGACATTAAAAGCTCTTTCTACCTTATATATGCCATTTAGCAGACGCTTTTATCCAAAGCGACTTACAGTCATGTGTGCATACATTCTACGTATGGGTGGTCCCGGGGATCGAACCCACTACCCTGGCGTTACAAGCGCCATGCTCTACCAACTGAGCTACAGAAGGACACTGTTATGCGGGTGAATGAGGACCCAAAAGCGACTTGGCGAAAACAGTTACTGGAGGCAGCAAGAGTGCGAAACTCTATTGAGTAATCCG
>NW_025749332.1:0-7500 GCF_021184085.1 Oncorhynchus gorbuscha
ACGCTCTGAATTTACCAACGGACAATCTGACAACGCTCTGAATTTACCAACGGACAATCTGACAACGCTCTGAATTGACAACGCTCTGAATTGACAACGGACAATCTGACAGCGCTCTGAATTTACCAACGGACAATCTGACAACGCTCTGAATTTACCAACGGACAATCTGACACCGCTCTGAATTGACAACGCTCTGAATTGACAACGCTCTGAATTGACAACGCTCTGAATTGACAACGCTCTGAATTGACAACGCTCTGAATTGACAACGGACAATCTGACAGTGCTCTGAATTGACAACGCTCTGAATTTACCAACGGACAATCTGACAACACAACTCTGGCAGTCCAGATTTGAATTTATGAACACACCCGAAGTCGTAACATGTCTAGCTAGTTATTTGTAATGTTAACAAGCTAGCAAGAGGTTGCATAGCAACAGCATCAACTTCCTATAGACAGGCGAAGAGCTAGTACGCTCAACTGAAAGGATACCGTTTGTTTACAGAATACTAAAATGAACTAATAGTATCTATTCATTAAGTATGTAGTATACAGTATGTTAGTATGGGTACTCATTAAGTAGGTAGTATACATTATGTCAGTATGGGTACTCATTAAGTAGGTAGTATACAGTATGTCAGTATGGGTACTCATTAAGTAGGTAGTATACAGTATGTCAGTATGGGTACTCATTAAGTAGGTAGTATACAGTATGTCAGTATGGGTACTCATTAAGTAGGTAGTATACGGTATGTTAGTATGGGTACTCATTAAGTAGGTAGTATACGGTATGTTAGTATGGGTACTCATTAAGTAGGTAGTATACGGTATGTTAGTATGGGTACTCATTAAGTAGGTAGTATACGGTATGTTAGTATGGGTACTCATTAAGTAGGTAGTATACGGTATGTTAGTATGGGTACTCATTAAGTAGGTAGTATACGGTATGTTAGTATGGGTACTCATTAAGTAGGTAGTATACGGTATGTTAGTATGGGTACTCATTAAGTAGGTAGTATACGGTATGTTAGTATGGGTACTCATTAAGTAGGTAGTATACGGTATGTTAGTATGGGTACTCATTAAGTAGGTAGTATACGGTATGTTAGTATGGGTACTCATTAAGTAGGTAGTATACGGTATGTTAGTATGGGTACTCATTAAGTAGGTAGTATACGGTATGTTAGTATGGGTACTCATTAAGTAGGTAGTATACGGTATGTTAGTATGGGTACTCATTAAGTAGGTAGTATACGGTATGTTAGTATGGGTACTCATTAAGTAGGTAGTATACGGTATGTTAGTATGGGTACTCATTAAGTAGGTAGTATACGGTATGTTAGTATGGGTACTCATTAAGTAGGTAGTATACAGTATGTTAGTATGGGTACTCATTAAGTATACGGTATGTTAGTATGGGTATTCGAACACAGCTCTGGTCTTTTTCCATTAGTCCACTGTTGATACAGGGATGAAGTGGCCTGCTACACTTTCCTTGTTGAAAGTTCTCCAGGCGAATGTCCTGTACTTTAACCAATGACTTGCAAAACAAAATGGGACTGTATCAATGAGTAGAATACCAGAATATCGTTTCTGAGTGGACTTTAACTCCCTAAGTCCTTGATATCCATAGTCCTGCATGAATCCATTCATACCTGAAAGAATGAGATCTAAGGTCGTTTTGGTAACTCTTGTATAACTCTGTCCCCAGCCTGGCTTCACACCTGCAACTCACCTTCACTGGGTTCTTTCATAAAGTCGGTAAGTGTTTAACTTGATGTTTGTAGGGATGATGGTCGCTAAGTGTTTAACTTGATGTTTGTAGGGATGATGGTCGGTAAGTGTTTAACTTGATGTTTGTAGGGATGATGGTCGGTAAGTGTTTAACATGATGTTTGTAGGGATGATGGTCGGTAAGTGTTTAACTTGTTTGCAGGGATGATGGCAAATATAAATGTAATCATATCACATGCACGTTATTTGTTTAAATCCTGACGGTTACTGTTTTCTCATTCCCCTCTCATCCCGACGGTTACTGTCTTCTCATTCCCCTCTCATCCCGACGGTTACTGTCTTCTTATTCCCCTCTCATCCCGACGGTTACTGTCTTCTTATTCCCCTCTCATTCCCCTCTCATCCCGACGGTTACTGTCTTCTTATTCCCCTCTCATCCTGACGGTTACTGTCTTCTTATTCCCCTCTCATCCCGACGGTTACTGTCTTCTTATTCCCCTCTCATCCCGACGGTTACTGTCTTCTTATTCCCCTCTCATTCCCCTCTCATCCCGACGGTTACTGTCTTCTTATTCCCCTCTCATCCTGACGGTTACTGTCTTCTTATTCCCCTCTCATCCTGACGGTTACTGTCTTCTTATTCCCCTCTCATCCCGACGGTTACTGTCTTCTTATTCCCCTCTCATCCTGACGGTTACTGTCTTCTTATTCCCCTCTCATCCTGACGGTTACTGTCTTCTTATTCCCCTCTCATTCCCCTCTCATCTGACAGTTACTGTCTTCTTATTCCCTCTCATTTTCCCTCTCATCCGACGGTTACTGTCTTCTTATTCCCCTCTCATCCTGACGGTTACTGTCTTCTTATTCCCCTCTCATCCTGACGGTTACTGTCTTCTCATTCCCCTCTCATCCTGACGGTTACTGTCTTCTTATTCCCCTCTCATCCTGACGGTTACTGTCTTCTCATTCCCCTCTCATTCCCCTCTCATCCCGACGGTTACTGTCTTCTTATTCCCCTCTCATTCCCCTCTCATCCTGACGGTTACTGTCTTCTTATTCCCCTCTCATCCTGACGTTTACTGTCTTCTTATTCCCCTCTCATCTGACGGTTACTGTCTTCTTATACCCCTCTCATTCCCTCCTCATCCTGGCCAGTTTACTGTCTTCTCATTCCCCTCTCATTCCCCTCTCATCCCTGGCACGGTTTACAATATTTCTCATTCCCCTCTCATTCCCCTCTCATCCTGACGGTTACTGTCTTCTCATTCCCCTCTCATCCCCTTATTCCCTCTCATCCCGACGGTTACTGTCTTCTTATTCCCCCTCATCCTGATGGTTACTGTCTTCTTATTCCCCTCATCCTGACGGTTACTGTCTTCTTATTCCCCTCTCATTCCCTCTCCTGACGGTTACTGTCTTCTTATTCCCCTCTCATCCACAGCGGTTACTGTCTTCTTATTCCCCTCTCATCCCGGCAGTTACTGTCTTCTTATTCCCCTCTCATCCCGGTTACTGTGCTCTTCTTATTCCCCTCTCATCCCCTGGCCGGGTCCTGTCTTCTCATTCCCCTCTCATCTGGCGGTTACTGTCTTCTCATTCCCCTCTCATCTGGCGGTTACTGTCTTTCTTATTCCCCTCTCATCCCGGCGGTTACTGTCTTCTTATTCCCCCTCATCCCGGCCGGTTACTGTCTTCTTATTCCCCTCTCATCCCGACGGTTACTGTCTTCTCATTCCCTCTCATCCTGGCGGTTACTGTCTTCTTATCCCCACTACAGAGAAGTCATCCGTAGACTCAGAGAATGAGCAGAACTCTGTTTCTCTAGAGGTGCTGCTGGTTAAAAGTCTGTCACAAGAAGGAAGGTAAGAGAGCGAGTGTGAGCGTCTGCTAGGTGACAAAAATGTGTGTGTGTACGCTCACATCTTCTCTCATTTAACCCTTTCTCTCTTTTCTCTTTTCTCCCCTCTCCCATACACATTTCCACTCCCTGTTCTCTCACCCCCCAGGATGTGAGGCTGTCCAGTGAAGCAGTTTCCTACAGGAAGAAACAGGTGCCTCTGAAACCCCAGACAGCAGCACTCCCAGCAGTCAGCCCAGGACCGGGCTCCTGTCCCTTCTCTGGTGGTGTCCAGTAGTGAGTTGCCTTACAGCAACGGCCACACGGTTAAGTCCTACTCCCTGTTGTTCAGAGTGTCTGGACCAGGCAGGACGCAGCACAACGGACTGGTCAATGGACAGACCAATGAGAATATAGGTAGGCTTAGTGCTGGAGTTAAACTACATGTCACTAGGGTAGATGGTGTGTGTGTGTGTTAACCCCAGTCTTGTATTGGTACAGAGGATGTGTGTGTGTGTGTGTGTGTGTGTGTGTGTGTGTGTGTGTGTGTGTGTGTGTGTGTGTGTGTGTGTGTGTGTGTGTGTGTGTGTGTGTGTGTGTGTGTGTGTGTGTGTGTGTGTGTGTGTGTGTGTGTGTGTGTGTGTGTGTGTGTGTTAACCCCAGTCTTGTATTGGTACAGAGGATGTGTGTGTGTGTGTGTTAACCCCAGTCTTGTATTGGTACAGAGGATGTGTGTGTGTGTGTGTTAACCCCAGTATTGTATTGGAACAGAGGAGGTGTGTGTTAACCCCAGTCTTGTATTGGTACAGAGGATGTGTGTGTGTGTGTGTGTGTGTGTGTGTGTGTGTGTGTGTGTGTGTGTGTGTTAACCCCAGTCTTGTATTGGTACAGAGGATGTGTGTGTGTGTGTGTTAACCCCAGTCTTGTATTGGTACAGAGGATGTGTGTGTGTGTGTGTTAACCCCAGTCTTGTATTGGTACAGAGGATGTGTGTGTGTGTGTGTGTGTGTGTGTTAACCCCAGTATTGTATTGGAACAGAGGAGGTGTGTGTTAACCCCAGTCTTGTATTGGTACAGAGGATGTGTGTGTGTGTGTGTGTTAACCCCAGTCTTGTATTGGTACAGAGGATGTGTGTGTGTGTGTGTGTGTGTGTGTGTGTGTGTGTGTGTGTGTGTGTGTGTGTGTGTGTGTGTGTGTGTGTGTGTGTGTGTGTGTGTGTGTGTGTGTGTGTGTGTGTGTGTGTGTGTGTGTGTGTGTGTTAACCCCAGTCTTGTATTGGTACAGAGGGTGTGTGTGTGTGTTAACCCCAGTCTTGTATTGGTACAGAGGATGTGTGTGTGTGTGTTAACCCCAGTCTTGTATTGGTACAGAGGATGTGTGTGTGTGTGTGTTAACCCCAGTATTGTATTGGAACAGAGGATGTGTGTGTGTGTGTGTTAACCCCAGTCTTGTATTGGTACAGAGGATGTGTGTGTGTGTGTGTTAACCCCAGTCTTGTATTGGTACAGAGGATGTGTGTGTGTGTGTGTGTGTGTGTGTTAACCCCAGTCTTGTATTGGAACAGAGGACGTGTGTGTTAACCCCAGTATTGTATTGGTACAGAGGAGGTGTGTGTGTGTGTGTATTTAACTGAGTCTTGTATTGGTACAGAGGATGTGTGTGTGTGTGTGTGGCAACCCCAGTCTTGTATTGGTACAGAGGATGTGTGTGTGTGTGTGTGTTAACCCCAGTCTTGTATTGGTACAGAGGATGTGTGTGTGTGTGTGTGTTAACCCCAGTCTTGTATTGGTACAGAGGATGTGTGTGTGTGTGTTAACCCCAGTCTTGTATTGGTACAGAGGAGGTGTGTGTGTGTGTGTGTTAACCCCAGTCTTGTATTGGTACAGAGGATGTGTGTGTGTGTGTGTTAACCCCAGTCTTGTATTGGTACAGAGGATGTGTGTGTGTGTGTGTTAACCCCAGTCTTGTATTGGTACAGAGGATGTGTGTGTGTGTGTGTTAACCCCAGTATTGTATTGGAACAGAGGAGGTGTGTGTTAACCCCAGTCTTGTATTGGTACAGAGGATGTGTGTGTGTGTGTGTGTGTGTGTGTGTGTGTGTGTGTGTGTGTGTGTGTGTGTGTGTGTGTGTGTGTTAACCCCAGTCTTGTATTGGTACAGAGGATGTGTGTGTGTGTGTGTTAACCCCAGTCTTGTATTGGTACAGAGGATGTGTGTGTGTGTGTGTTAACCCCAGTCTTGTATTGGTACAGAGGATGTGTGTGTGTGTGTGTGTGTGTGTGTTAACCCCAGTATTGTATTGGAACAGAGGAGGTGTGTGTTAACCCCAGTCTTGTATTGGTACAGAGGATGTGTGTGTGTTAACCCCAGTCTTGTATTGGTACAGAGGATGTGTGTGTGTGTGTGTGTGTGTGTGTGTGTGTGTGTGTGTGTGTGTGTGTGTGTGTGTGTGTGTGTGTGTGTGTGTGTGTGTGTGTGTGTGTGTGTGTGTGTGTGTGTGTGTGTGTTAACCCCAGTCTTGTATTGGTACAGAGGGTGTGTGTGTGTGTTAACCCCAGTCTTGTATTGGTACAGAGGATGTGTGTGTGTGTGTTAACCCCAGTCTTGTATTGGTACAGAGGATGTGTGTGTGTGTGTGTTAACCCCAGTATTGTATTGGAACAGAGGATGTGTGTGTGTGTGTGTTAACCCCAGTCTTGTATTGGTACAGAGGATGTGTGTGTGTGTGTGTTAACCCCAGTCTTGTATTGGTACAGAGGATGTGTGTGTGTGTGTGTGTGTGTGTGTTAACCCCAGTCTTGTATTGGAACAGAGGACGTGTGTGTTAACCCCAGTATTGTATTGGTACAGAGGAGGTGTGTGTGTGTGTGTGTTAACACCAGTCTTGTATTGGTACAGAGGATGTGTGTGTGTGTGTGTTAACCCCAGTCTTGTATTGGTACAGAGGATGTGTGTGTGTGTGTGTGTTAACCCCAGTCTTGTATTGGTACAGAGGATGTGTACAGAGGTGTGTGTGTGTGTTAACCCCAGTCTTGTATTGGTACAGAGGAGGTGTGTGTGTGTGTGTGTTAACCCCAGTCTTGTATTGGTACAGAGGAGGTGTGTGTGTGTGTGTGTTAACCCCAGTCTTGTATTGGTACAGAGGATGTGTGTGTGTGTGTGTGTTAACCCCAGTCTTGTATTGGTACAGAGGATGTGTGTGTGTGTGTGTGTTAACCCCAGTCTTGTATTGGTACAGAGGATGTGTGTGTGTGTTAACCCCAGTCTTGTATTGGTACAGGTGTGTGTGTGTGTGTGTGTGTGTGTGTGTGTGTGTGTGTGTGTGTGTGTGTGTGTGTGTGTGTGTGTGTGTGTGTGTGTGTGTGTGTGTGTGTGTGTGTGTGTGTGTGTGTGTGTGTGTGTGTGTGTGTGTGTGTGTGTGTGTGTGTGTGTGTGCCCAGTATTGTATTGGTACAGAGGAGGTGTGTGTTAACCCCAGTCTTGTATTGGAACAGAGGATGTGTGTTAACCCCAGTCTTGTATTGGTACAGGTGTGTGTGTGTGTTAACCCCAGTATTGTATTGGTACAGAGGATGTGTGTGTTAACCCCAGTCGTGTATTGGTACAGGTGTGTGTGTGTGTGTTAACCCCAGTATTGTATTGGTACAGAGGATGTGTGTGTTAACCCCAGTCTTGTATTGGTGCGTGTGTGTGTGTGTGTGTGTGTGTGTGTGTGTGTGTGTGTGTGTGTGTGTGTGTGTGTGTGTGTGTGTGTGTGTGTGTGTGTGTGTGTGTGTGTGTGTGTGTGTGTGTTAACCCCAGTCTTGTATTGGTACAGAGGATGTGTGTGTGTGTGTGTGTGTGTTAACCCCAGTCTTGTATTGGTACAGAGGATGTGTGTGTGTGTTAACCCCAGTCTTGTATTGGAACAGAGGAGGTGTGTG
>NW_025749332.1:12500-25644 GCF_021184085.1 Oncorhynchus gorbuscha
AGTGGGAGCTAACATGATACAGTACAGGCTAAGTGGGGAGCTAACATGATACAGTACAGGCTAAGTGGGGAGCTAACATGATACAGTACAGGCTAAGTGGGGAGCTAACATGATACAGTACAGGCTGAGTGGAGAGCTAACATGATACAGTACAGGCTAAGTGGGGAGCTAACATGATACAGTACAGGCTGAGTGGAGAGCTAACATGATACAGTCCAGGCTAAGTGGGAGCTAACATGATACAGTACAGGCTAAGTGGGAGCTAACATGATACAGTACAGGCTAAGTGGGGAGCTAACATGATACAGTACAGGCTAAGTGGGGAGCTAACATGATACAGTACAGGCTAAGTGGGGAGCTAACATGATACAGTACAGGCTGAGTGGAGAGCTAACATGATACAGTACAGGCTAAGTGGGGAGCTAACATGATACAGTACAGGCTAAGTGGGGAGCTAACATGATACAGTACAGGCTAAGTGGGGAGCTAACATGATACAGTACAGGCTAAGTGGGGAGCTAACATGATACAGTACAGGCTAAGTGGGGAGCTAACATGATACAGTACAGGCTAAGTGGGGAGCTAACATGATACAGTCCAGGCTAAGTGGGGAGCTAACATGATACAGTACAGGCTGAGTGGAGAGCTAACATGATACAGTACAGGCTAAGTGGGGAGCTAACATGATACAGTACAGGCTAAGTGGGGAGCTAACATGGTACAGTACAGGCTAAGTGGGAGCTAACATGATACAGTACAGGCTAAGTGGGAGCTAACATGATACAGTACAGGCTAAGTGGGAGCTAACATGATACAGTACAGGCTAAGTGGGGAGCTAACATGATACAGTACAGACTAAGTGGGGAGCTAACATGATACAGTCCAGACTAAGTGGGGAGCTAACATGATACAGTCCAGGCTAAGTGGGGAGCTAACATGATACAGTCCAGACCCCCAGTACAGGCTAAGTGGAGAGCTAACATGATACAGTCCAGACTCCCAGTACAGGCTAAGTGGGGAGCTAACATGATACAGTCCAGACTCCCAGTACAGGCTAAGTGGAGAGCTAACATGATACAGTCCAGACTCCCAGTACAGGCTAAGTGGGGAGCTAACATGATACAGTCCAGACTCCCAGTACAGGCTAAGTGGGGAGCTAACATGATACAGTCCAGACTCTCAGTACAGGCTAAGTGGGGAGCTAACATGATACAGTCCAGGCTAAGTGGGGAGCTAACATGATACAGTCCAGACCCCAGTACAGGCTAAGTGGAGAGCTAACATGATACAGTCCAGACTCCCAGTACAGGCTAAGTGGGAGCTAACATGATACAGTCCAGACTCCCAGTACAGGCTAGTAGAGCTAACATGATACAGTCCAGACTCCCAGTCCAGGCTAAGTGGCGACAGGCACGGTGTATTCCGTTGGGGACATTGACTGCGTTGATAAACAAATTTGATCCGTGAGATACATTTGGCAGGAAGTATCGAAAATAAAAATGATTGTATCAAAAAAAAGTCCAGAAGTTTTGTATACGGTGCATCACTAGTATGTAATTCCTCCTCCCAGGCCCCTGGTCTTCCTCTCTGAACAGACAGGAAGAGGTCAGCACTTCCCTTTACTCATGTCTTTGTCTCTCTACCCCACTTTCTGTAGCTCCTCCCTCCGTTTGAGACGTTCTCCAAGGGTCCTACTCTCCAGTTCACACTGCGTTGGACAGGCGAGCCCAGTGATAGGTCGACGGCCCCTGTGGCCAAACCCCTCGCCACGCGGAACGCTGACGCTAGCAGCCTGACCTCCGACCCTAAGCCCTGCTCCCTCAGACCCACTCAGACCGTAGGTGAGACATGGGCCAGACGACGCTCTCGCACACATACGGACTGTTGTAATCTGTAGAAGCTCACTAAATGGTGTCAATTTAAAGGGATACTTTAACATACACCATGTTTAAATGAATATCATTTTTATGTCTTTGCATCTGGTATAAAGGAAGTTAAGAGGTAGTTTTGTGAGCTAATGCTAACTAGCGTTAGCACAATGACTGGAAGTCTGTGGTGTCTGCTAGCGAACATTAGTTAGCAATTGCGCCAGTGATAGTTAGCAACATCCTTCATACTGGACACTGAGAAATAAAAGTAGTATCCACGAGTTCATCTGATTTCTGGGGAAGTAGATAAATGACCTCATTAGCAAAATCCTGAAGTATCCCTTTGAACGTGGAACACGTTAAAGAATCCCTTTGAACGTGGAACACGTTCTATGACCTCACCAAAGAATCCCTTTAAACGTGGAACACGTTCTATGACCTCACCAAAGAATCCCTTTGAACGTGGAACAGGTTAAAGAATCCCTTTGAACGTGGAACACGTTCTATGACCTCACCAAAGAATCCCTTTGAACGTGGAACACGTTCTATGACCTCACCAAAGAATCCCTTTGAACGTGGAACAGGTTAAAGAATCCCTTTGAACGTGGAACACCTTAAAGAATCCCTTTGAACGTGGAACACGTTAAAGAATCCCTTTGAACGTGGAACACTTCTATGACCTCACCAAAGAATCCCTTTAAACGTGGAACACGTTTCTTCCCTCTCTCTGTAGCTGTGAAAGACTCCTTCAGCAGTACAGAGTTTCAGATGAGACAAGAACACACTCTTGAGGAACCGAGTGACAATCTACGCATATTCTACCAGGTGAGAGGGAGAAACACACTTGTATTCTTGACTTTAGAGCAGATTGCATTGTGCAATCCATGTCTGAATCACAGTTGTGTTGTGCTTGTCTTTTGTTCTCTTGTTATGTGTCTGACTGGAGGTGGATGGTATGAGAGACCTGGTCCTTTATAACAGGTCTGACTGGGGGTATTAGAGACCTGGTCCTTTATAACAGGTCTGACTGGGGGTATTAGAGACCTGGTCCTTTATAACAGGTCTGACTGGGGGTTATTAGAGACCTGGTCCTTTATAACAGGTCTGACTGGAGGTGGAGGTATTAGAGACCTGGTCCTTTATAGCAGGTCTGACTGGGGGTTAGAGACCTGGTCCTTTATAACAGGTCTGACTGGGGGTATTAGAGACATGGTCCTTTATAACAGGTCTGACTGGGGTTATTAGAGACCTGGTCCTTTATAACAGGTCTGACTGGGGTGGATGGTATTAGAGACCTGGTCCTTTATAGCAGGTCTGACTGGGGGTTATTAGAGACCTGGTCCTTTATAACAGGTCTGACTGGGGGTTATTAGAGACCTGGTCCTTTATAACAGGTCTGACTGGAGGTGGATGTATTAGAGACCTGGTCCTTTATAACAGGTCTGACTGGGGTTATTAGAGACCTGGTCCTTATAACAGGTCTGACTGGGGGTATTAGAGACCTGGTCCTTTATAACAGGTCTGACTGGGGTTATTAGAGACCTGGTCCTTTATAACAGGTCTGACTGGAGGTGGATATTAGAGACCTGGTCCTTTATAACAGGTCTGACTGGGGGTTATTAGAGACCTGGTCCTTTATAACAGGTCTGACTGGGGTATTAGAGACCTGGTCCTTTATAACAGGTCTGACTGGGGGTATTAGAGACCTGGTCCTTTGTAACAGGTCTGACTGGAGGTGGATATGGTATTAGAGACCTGGTCCCTTTTATAACCTTGGGTCTGACTGGGGGTTATTAGAGACCTGGTCCTTTACCAACAGGTCTGACTGGGGTTATTAGAGACCTGGTCCTTTATAACAGGTCTGACTGGGGGTTAATGGGGGCCTGGTCCTTTATATGAGTCTGACTGGGGAGTTATTAGAGACCTGGTCCTTTATAACAGGTCTGACTGGGGTGGATGGTATTAGAGACCTGGTCCTTTATAACAGGTCTGACTGGGGTTATTAGAGACCTGGTCCTTTATAACAGGTCTGACTGGGAGTTATTAGAGACCTGGTCCTTTATAACAGGTCTGACTGGGGGTTATTAGAGACCTGGTCCTTTATAACAGGTCTGACTGGGGGTTATTAGAGACCTGGTCCTTTATAACAGGTCTGACTGGGGGTGGATGGTATTAGAGACCTGGTCCTTTATAACAGGTCTGACTGGGGGTTATTAGAGACCTGGTCCTTTATAACAGGTCTGACTGGGGGTTATTAGAGACCTGGTCCTTTATAACAGGCTGACTGGGGGTTATTAGAGACCTGGTCCTTTATAACAGGTCTGACTGGGGGTTATTAGAGACCTGGTCCTTTATAACAGGTCTGACTGGGGGTTATTAGAGACCTGGTCCTTTATAACAGGTCTGACTGGGGGTTATTAGAGACCTGGTCCTTTATAACAGGTCTGACTGGGGGTTATTAGAGACCTGGTCCTTTATAACAGGTCTGACTGGGGGTTATTAGAGACCTGGTCCTTTATAACAGGTCTGACTGGGGGTTATTAGAGACCTGGTCCTTTATAACAGGTCTGACTGGGGGTTATTAGAGACCTGGTCCTTTATAACAGGTCTGACTGGGGGTTATTAGAGACCTGGTCCTTTATAACAGGTCTGACTGGGGGTTATTAGAGACCTGGTCCTTTATAGCAGGTCTGCATCCTGTTCCCTATATAGTGCCCTTCATTTGACCAGGGCCCATGGTTCACTATGTAGGCAATAGGGTCCCATTTGGTTCAATGTATTTCAGACTTGGCTGTCAAGGATGGGGAGTTTCATAGTTTCTACTGACTCATACTCTATGGTCAGACTGGCTGACCTTATGTGTAGAATTACATAGTCTATATCCTTCTCACGCTCTCCTTCTCCTCTCACCCCTCTCTCTCTCTCTCCCTCCCTCCCTCACCCCTCTCTCTCTCCCTCTCTCTCCTTCTCTCTCTAGTTCCTGTATAACCACAACACACAGCAGCAAACCGAGGCTAGAGATGACCTCCACTGTCCCTGGTGCACTCTGAACTGTAGGAGACTCTACAGTCTCCTCAAACACCTCAAACTGGCCCACAGCAGATTCATCTTCAACTACGTGGTGAGAGCGAGAGAGGAGAGAGAGAGAGAGAGAGAGAGAGAGAGAGAGAGAGAGAGAGAGAGAGAGTTTGGTGCACTCTGAACTGTAGAGGACTACAGTCTCCTCAAACTGGCCCACAGCAGATTCATCTTCAACTACGTGGTGAGAGACTGTGTGTTTGTTTGTCTGGTGCTCTCTGAACTGTAGAGGACTACAGTCTCCTCAAACTGGCCCACAGCAGATTCATCTTCAACTATGACTGCATTAGACAGGCAGCCCAATTCTGATATTTTGCCAATAATTTGGCTGGCTGTGTAAACAGCCTAGGAGGTGAGAGAGACCGGGGGTGTGTGTGTGGGGTGGCGGGGTTGTACTGTCAGGAGCTGTACATATTGGGGGCTGAATAAGGGCTGGTTATTAAACTAGACAGGTCTGTTGTGATTGACATGTCCTATGACCTCACCAGCCCCACCCTAAAGGAGCGAGGATAGACGTGTCTATTAATGAGCGTTACGACGGGGTGCATGCTGGGAATCCTCGGGATATTCACAGTCAGCCCGGCTTCGCCTTCAGCAGGAACGGACCCGTCAAGAGATCCCCCGTCACACACATCCTCGTCTGCAGGTAACTGGGTCACACATCCTCGTCTGCAGGTAACTGGGTCACACACATCCTCGTCTGCAGGTAACTGGGTCACACACATCCTCGTCTGCAGGTAACTGGGTCACACACATCCTCGTCTGCAGGTAACTGGGTCACACACATCCTCGTCTGCAGGTAACTGGGTCACACACATCCTCGTCTGCAGGTAACTGGGTCACACACATCCTCGTCTGCAGGTAACTGGGTCAGCATACATCCGTCTGCAGGTAACTGTCACACACATCCTCGTCTGCAGGTAACTGGGTCACACACATCCTCGTCTGCAGGTAACTGTGCACACATCCTCGTCTGCAGGTAACTGGTCACACACATCCTCGTCTGCAAAGGTGACAGAGGAAACTGTTTAGATGATCAATTATGTATACTTTAATGATCCTCGTCTGCAGTTAACGGGTCACACACATCCTCGTCTGCAGGTAACAGTATAAGGGTCCTACACTGATTCTAGCAGAGAGAAGTATATCTAGGCAGGTAACTGAGGGGGTGAAACTATCCTCGTCTGCCATTGTAAGACTGGGAGAGGGGTGTCTGATGACGCCATTTTATCCTCAGTTTTAAATGTAATGGTATTTGGGTCAGTACTCATTGAGAATAAATGCTGAACTTGGTAGACTGGTCTCACCCATCTCGTCTGCAATAAAAATAAGGTATCACTGGGTCACACACATCCTCGTCTGCAGGTAACTGGGTCACACATCCTCGTCTGCAGGTAACTGGGTCACACACATCACGTCTGCAGGTAACTGGGTCACACACATCCACGTCTGCACACACACACGTTCACACACACACATCCTCGTCTGCAGGCTAACTGGGTCACACACATCCTCGTCTGCAGGTAACTGGGTCACACACACACACACATCCTTCGTCTGCACTGGGTAACTGGGTCACACACATCCACACACACACAGGTAACTGGGTCACACACATCCTCATCTGCAGGTAACTGGGTCACACACATCCTCGTCTGTGCAGGTAACTGGGTCACACACATCCTCGTCTGCAGGTAACTGGGTCACACACATCCTCGTCTGCAGGTAACTGGGTCCCCACACATCCTCGTCTGCAGGTAACTGGGTCACACACATCCTCGTCTGCAGGTAACTGGGTCACACACATCCTCGTCTGCAGGTAACTGGGTCCCACACACATCTCGTCTGCAGGTAACTGGGTCACACACATCCTGTCTGCAGGTAACTGGGTCACACACATCTCGTCTGCAGGTAACCTGGGTCACACACATCCTCGTCTGCAGGTAACTGGGTCACACACACACACACACATCCTCGTCTGCAGGTAACTGGGTACACACGTCTGGGTCACACACATCCTCGTCTGCAGGTAACTGGGTCACACACACACACACACACACCTTCATCTGCAGGTAACTGGGTACACACGTCTGGGTCACACACACACACACACACACACACACACACACACACACACACACACACACACACACACACACACACACACACACACACACACACACACACACACACACACACACACACACACACACACACACACACATCCTCGTCTGCAGGTAACTGGGTACACACGTCTGGGTCACACACATCCTCGTCTGCAGGTAACTGGGTACACACGTCTGGGTCACACACACACACACACACATCCTCGTCTGCAGGTAACTGGGTACACACGTCTGGGTCACACACACACACCTTCATCTGCAGGTAACTGGGTACACACGTCTGGGTCACACACACACACACATCCTCGTCTGCAGGTAACTGGGTACACTTTCTGGGTCACACACACACACACCTTCATCTGCAGGTAACTGGGTACACACGTCTGGGTCTCACACACACACACACACACACACACACACACACACACACACACACACACACACACACACACACACACACACACACACACACACACACACACACACACACACATCCTCATCTGCAGGTATCTGGGTCACACACACACACACACCTTCATCTGCAGGTAACTGGGTACACTTTCTGGGTCACACGCGCACACACACACACACACACACACACACACCTTCATCTGCAGGTAACTGGGTACACTTTCTGGGTCACACGCACACACGCACGCACGCACCTTCATCTGCAGGTAACTGGGTACACACGTCTGGGTCACACACACACACACACACTCTTCTGTTCTCCTTCCAGTAGGATATTTACCTCTCTCTCTTTCCCTCTCCTTCCTGTAGGATATTTACCTCTCTCTCTTTCCCTCTCCTCTCCTTCCTGTAGGATATTTACCTCTCTCTCTTTCCCTCTCCTCTCCTTCCTGTAGGATATTTACCTCTCTCTCTTTCCCTCTCCTTCCTGTAGGATATTTACCTCTCTCCTCTCCTTTCAGTAGGATATTTACCTCTCTCCTCTCCTTCCTGTAGGATATTTACCTCTCTCCTCTCCTTCCTGTAGGATATTTACCTCTCTCTCTTTCCCTCTCTTCTGTTCTCCTTTCAGTAGGATATTTACCTCTCTCCTCTCCTTCCTGTAGGATATTTACCTCTCTCCTCTCCTTCCTGTAGGATATTTACCTCTCTCTCTTTCCCTCTCTTCTGTTCTCCTTTCAGTAGGATATTTACCTCTCTCCTCTCCTTCCTGTAGGATATTTACCTCTCTCCTCTCCTTCCTGTAGGATAGTTACCTCTCTCTCTTTCCCTCTCTTCTGTTCTCCTTTCAGTAGGATCTTTACCTCTCTCTTCCTGTAGGCTAAAGCATGTATGTATTCAGGTACAATTGACAGTCACTTACTAACCCCTCCCCTCCTCCCCTTAGGCAGGCGTCTCCTCCCCCAGTCTGTAGGTTCAGGGCTGATGGAGGGAGACCAGCAGAGAATCATCCCAGGTCACAACCGCCTCTACTTCCGTTCAGACAGCTGCTCTGCTCACCCCAGGAGGTAGATCACGACAGTGAGGATGAGACTGACCCCTTCTGGCTCCGAGAGAGGACCATCATGGTGAGAGACGCAAACACACACTGAGCAGGTAGCTACCACACATGGTGAGACACACACTGAGCAGGTAGCTACCATATTACAGCCTGTAGGTATTAGGCCCATACAAACCCAGGTCTACTCTGCACCAGTACAGCCTGTAGGTATTAGGCCCATACAAACCCAGGTCTACTCTGCACCAGTACAGCCTGTAGGTATTATACAAAGCCAGGTCTACTCTGCACCAGTACAGCCTGTAGGTATTAGGCCCATACAAACCCAGGTCTACTCTGCACCAGTACAGCCTGTAGGTATTAGGCCCATACAAACCCAGGTCTACTCTGCACCAGTACAGCCTGTAGGTATTATACAAACCCAGGTCTACTCTGCACCAGTACAGCCTGTAGGTATTAGGCCCATACAAACCCAGGTCTACTCTGCACCAGTACAGCCTGTAGGTATTAGGCCCATACAAACCCAGGTCTACTCTGCACCAGTACAGCCTGTAGGTATTATACAAACCCAGGTCTACTCTGCACCAGTACAGCCTGTAGGTATTAGGCCCATACAAACCCAGGTCTACCATTACAACAGAGCCACACTGACATTGGGTTTGGAGTCTCCAACTTGACTCAGAATCCACTCTTGACTGTTGTTCTGTCTACAGCAAATCCAGGAGTTTACAGACGTGAACGATGGAGAGAAGGAGGTGATGAAGCTGTGGAACCTTCACGTCATGAAGTATGGGTACGTAACCCCGCATTAAAGCCCTGGCCTCGTTATACAGCCTCTGTTTAAAGCATCATCAGGCGTTGCTGTGTGTTGTCCTCTAGACGTTGCTGTGTGTCGTTCTCTAGAGCTTCATGAGATGTTGCTGTGTGTCGTTCTCTAGACGTTGCCGTGTGTCGTTCTCTAGATGTTGCAGTGTGTCGTCCTCTAGATGTTGCCGTGTGTCGTCCTCTAGACGTTGCTGTGTGTCGTCCTCTAGATGTTGCCGTGTGTCGTCCTCTAGACGTTGCTGTGTGTCGTTCTCTAGACGTTGCTGTGTGTCGTTCTCTAGACGTTGCTGTGTGTCGTTCTCTATAAGATGTTGCTGTGTGTCGTCCTCTAGACGTTGCTGTGTGTCGTCCTCTAGACGTTGCTGTGTGTCGTCCTCTAGACGTTGCTGTGTGTCGTCCTCTAGACGTTGCTGTGTGTCGTCCTCTAGACGTTGCTGTGTGTCGTCCTCTAGGCGTTGCTGTGTGTCGTCCTCTAGGCGTTGCTGTGTGTCGTCCTCTAGGCGTTGCTGTGTGTCGTCCTCTAGGCGTTGCTGTGTGTCGTCCGCTAGACGTTGCTGTGTGTCGTTCTCTAGACGTTGCTGTGTGTCGTTCTCTAGACGTTGCTGTGTGTCGTTCTCTAGACGTTGCTGTGTGTCGTTCTCTATAAGATGTTGCTGTGTGTCGTCCTCTAGACGTTGCTGTGTGTCGTCCTCTAGACGTTGCTGTGTGTCGTCCTCTAGACGTTGCTGTGTGTCGTCCTCTAGACGTTGCTGTGTGTCGTCCTCTAGGCGTTGCTGTGTGTCGTCCGCTAGACGTTGCTGTGTGTCGTTCTCTAGACGTTGCTGTGTGTCGTACTCTAGACGTTGCTGTGTGTCGTTCTCTAGACGTTGCTGTGTGTCGTTCTCTAGACGTTGCTGTGTGTCGTTCTCTAGACGTTGCTGTGTGTCGTCCTCTAGACGTTGCTGTGTGTCGTTCTCTATAAGATGTTGCCGTGTGTCGTCCTCTATAAGATGTTGCCGTGTGTCGTCCTCTAGACGTTGCCGTGTGTCGTCCTCTAGACGTTGCCGTGTGTCGTCCTCTAGACGTTGCCGTGTGTCGTCCTCTAGACGTTGCCGTGTGTCGTCCTCTAGACGTTGCCGTGTGTCGTCCTCTAGACGTTGCCGTGTGTCGTCCTCTAGACGTTGCCGTGTGTCGTCCTCTAGACGTTGCCGTGTGTCGTCCTCTAGACGTTGCCGTGTGTCGTCCTCTAGACGTTGCCGTGTGTCGTCCTCTAGACGTTGCCGTGTGTCGTCCTCTAGACGTTGCCGTGTGTCGTCCTCTAGACGTTGCCGTGTGTCGTCCTCTATAAGACATTGCCGTGTGTCGTCCTCTATAAGACATTGCCGTGTGTCGTCCTCTATAAGATGTTGCTGTGGTCTTGGCCTGTGGCACTTGAGCCAATAGCTGGCACATACAGTGTGGGGTAAGCCTACATGATGAGATTATTATGGATAAGGGCTAGATTTATTTGGGGGGACGGGGGGTCAAATGACCCTGGATATTTATTGTCAAGGAACATCAAGTAGGCAAGTTCATCTTTCACCTCCCTGTTCATCACTTATTAAATCTGTAGCTTAAACTGTGAATCATATCGTTGCATGACTCCATGTTTACTTCCATATGATGGTTGGATGGAAACCTGCTTAATAACATCTATTTCTCACTCATTTAGAGTTTAAAACACAACAGAATCTCTATATTATTTTATTTTTTAACCTTTATTCTACTAGGTAAGTCAGTTAAGAACAAATTCTTATTTTCAATGACGGCCTAGGAACAGTGGGTTAACTGCCTTGTTCAGGGGCAGAGCTACAGATTTGTACCGTGTCAGCTCGGGGATTAGATCTAGCAACCTTTCGGTTACTGGCCCAACGCTCTAACCACTAGGCTACCTGCTCTAACCACTAGACTACCTGCTCTAACCACTAGACTACCTGCTCTAACCACTAGACTACCTGCTCTAACCACTAGACTACCTGCTCTAACCACTAGACTACCTGCTCTAACCACTAGACTACCTGCTCTAACCACTAGACTACCTGCTCTAACCACTAGACTACCTGCTCTAACCACTAGGCTACCTGCTCTAACCACTAGACTTCCTGCTCTAACCACTAGACTACCTGCTCTAACCACTAGACTACCTGCTCTAACCACTAGACTACCTGCTCTAACCACTAGACTACCTGCTCTAACCACTAGACTACCTGCTCTAACCACTAGACTACCTGCTCTAACCACTAGACTACCTGCTCTAACCACTAGACTACCTGCTCTAACCACTAGACTACCTGCTCTAACCACTAGACTACCTGCTCTAACCACTAGACTACCTGCTCTAACCACTAGACTACCTGCTCTAACCACTAGACTACCTGCTCTAACCACTAGACTACCTGCTCTAACCACTAGGACTACCTGCCTCTAACCACTTCAGACTACCTGCTCTAACCACTAGACTACCTGCTCTAACCACTAGACTACCTGCTCTAACCACTAGACTACCTTAGCTCCTAACCACTAGACTACCTGCTCTAACCACTAGACTACCTGCTCTAACCACTAGACTACCTGCTCTAACCACTAGACTACCTGCTCCAACCACTAGATCTACCTGCTCTAACCACTAGACTACCTGCTCTAACCACTAGACTACCTGCTCTAACCACTAGACTACCTGCTCTAACCACTAGACTACCTGCTCTAACCACTAGACTACCTGCTCTAACCACTAGACTACCTGCTCTAACCACTAGACTACCTGCTCTAACCACTAGACTCACCTGCTCTAACCACTAGACTACCTGCTCTAACCACTAGACTACCTGCTCTAACCACTAGACTACCTGCTCTAACCACTAGACTACCTGCTCTAACCACTAGACTACCTGCTCTAACCACTAGACTACCTGCTCTAACCACTAGACTACCTGCTCTAACCACTAGACTACCTGCTCTAACCACTCAGACTACCTGCTCTAACCACTAGACTACCTGCTCTAACCACTAGACTACCTGCTCTAACCACTGAGACTACCTGCTCTAACCACTAGACTACCTGCTCTAACCACTAGACTACCCTGCTCTAACCACTAGACTACCTGCTCTAACCACTAGACTACCTGCTCTAACCACTAGACTACCTGCTCTTAACCACTAGACTCACCTGCCCTAACCACTCAGGACTACCTGCTCTAACCACTAGGCTACCTGCTCTAACCACCAGGCTACCTGCTCTAACCACTAGGCTACCTGCTCTAACCACTCAGGCTACCTGCTCTAACCACCAGGCTACCTGCTCTAACCACTCAGGCTACCTGCTCTAACCACTAGGCTACCTGCTCTAACCACTAGGCTACCTGCTCTAACCACTAGGCTACCTGCTCTAACCACTAGGCTACCTGCTCTAACCACTAGGCTACCTGCTCTAACCATCGAAGTTACTCCGTTTCTAACTTCACTAGGCTACCTGCTCTAACCACTAGGCTACCTGCTCTAACCACTCAGGCTACCTGCCTCCCAACCACTAGGCTACCTGCTCTAACCACTCAGGCTACCTGCTCTAACCACTAGGCTACCTGCTCTAACCACTAGGCTACCTGCTCTAACCACTAGGCTACCTGCTCTCAACCACTAGGGCTACCTGCTCTAACCACTAGGCTACCTGCTCTAACCACTAGGCTACCTGGCTCTAACCACTAGGACTACCTGCTCTAACCACTAGACTACCTGCTCTAACCACTAGACTACCTGCTCTAACC
>NW_025749333.1:0-2500 GCF_021184085.1 Oncorhynchus gorbuscha
CACTCATCTCTCTCCCCCCTCTCCACTCATCTCTCTCCCCCACATCTCCCACTCATCTCTCTCCCCACATCTCCACTCATCTCTCTCCCCACATCTCCACCATCTCCACTCATCTCTCCCCACATCTCCACTCATCTCTCTCCCCCACATCTCCACTCATCTCTCTCCCCACATCTCCACTCATCTCTCTCCCCCACATCTCCACTCATCTCCACATCATCTCATCTCCCCACATCTCCACTCATCTTCTCTCCCCCCACATCTCCCCATCATCTCCACTCATCTCTCTCCCCACATCTCCACTCATCTCTCTCCCTCATCCTCTCCACACATCTCCACTCATCTCTCTCCCCCACATCTCCACTCATCTCTCTCCCCACCTCTCCACTCATCTCCACTCATCTCTCTCCCCACATCTCCACTCATCTCTCCCCCACCTCTCCACTCATCTCCACTCATCTCTCTCCCCACATCTCCACTCATCTCTCCCCACCTCTCCACTCATCTCCACCTCATCTCTCCCCACATCTCCACTCATCTCTCTCCCCCACCTCTCCACTCATCTCCACTCATCTCTCTCTCCCCCACATCTCCACTCATCTCTCTCCCCCACCTCTCCACTCATCTCCACTCATCTCTCTCCCCACATCTCCACTCATCATCTCTCCCCACCTCTCCACTCATCTCCTCCACTCATCTCTCTCCCCACCTCTCCACTCATCTCCACTCTCTCTCCCCCACATCTCCACTCATCTCCTCCTCATCTCATCTCTCCCCACATCTCCACTCATCTCTCTCCCCACCTCTCCACTCATCTCTCCCCACCATCTCCACTCATCTCTCTCCCCACATCTCCACTCATCTCTCTCCCCCACATCTCCACTCATTCTCTCTCCCCCACCTCTCCACTCATCTCTTCCCCATCTCCACTCATCTCTCCCCACATCTCCACTCATCTTCTCCCCCACCTCTCCACTCATCTCTCTCCCCCACCTCTCCACTCATCTCTCTCCCCACATCTCCACTCATCTCTCTCCCCACCTCTCCATCTCATCTCTCTCCCCCACATCTCCACTCATCTCTCTCCCCCACATCTCCACTCATCTCTCTCCCCCACCTCTCCACTCATCCTCTCTCCCCACCTCTCCACTCATCTCTCTCCCCCACATCTCCACTCATCTCTCTCCCCACCTCTCCATCTCTCTCCCCACATCTCCACTCATCTCTCTCCCCACATCTCCACTCATCTCTCTCCCCCACCTCTCCACTCATCTCTCCCCACATCTCCACTCATCTCTCTCCCCACCTCTCCACTCATCTCTCTCCCCCACATCTCCACTCATCTCTCTCCCCACATCTCCACTCATCTCTCTCCCCACATCTCCACTCATCTCTCTCCCCACATCTCCACTCATCTCTCTCCCCCACATCTCCACTCATCTCTCCCCACCTCTCCACTCATCTCTCTCACATCTCCACCTCTCCACATCTCTCATCTCTCTCCCCCACATCTCCACTCATCTCTCATCCCCACATCTCCACTCATCTCTCCCCACATCTCCACTCATCTCTCTCCCCCACATCTCCATTCTCTCCCCACATCTCCACTCATCTCTCTCCCCCACATCTCCACTCATCTCTCCCCCCACCTCTCATCTCATTCTCTCTCCCCACATCTCCACTCATCTCTCTCCCCCACCTCTCATCTCATTTCTCTCCCCACATCTCCACTCATCTCTCTCCCCCACCTCTCATCTCATTCTCTCTCCCCACATCTCCACTCATCTCTCTCCCCCACATCTCCACTCATCTCTCTCCCCACCTCCATCTCATTCTCTCTCCCCACATCTCCACTCATCTCTCTCCCCACATCTCCACTCATCTCTCTCCCCCACCTCTCATCTCATTCTCTCTCCCCCACATCTCCACTCATCTCTCCCTCCCCCACATCTCCACTCATCTCTCTCCCCACATCTCCACTCATCTCTCTCCCCACATCTCCACTCATCTCTCTCCCCCACCTCCATCTCATCTCTCTCCCCACATCTCCACTCATCTCTCTCCCCACATCTCCACTCATCTCTCTCCCCCCACATCTCCACTCATCATCTCTCTCCCCACATCTCCACTCATCTCTCTCCCCACATCTCCACTCATCTCTCCCACATCTCCACATCTCTCCCCACTCCACTCATCTCTCCCCCACCTCTCCACTCATCTCTCTCCCCACATCTCCACTCATCTCTCTCCCCCCACCTTCCACTCATCTCTCTCCCCACCTCTCCACTCATCTCTCTCCCCCACATCTCCACTCATCTCTCTCCCCCACCTCTCCACTCATCTCTCTCCCCCACCTCTCCACTCATCTCTCTCCCCCCACATCTCCACTCATCTCTCCCCCACCTCTCCACTCATCTCTCTCCCCCACCTCTCCACTCATCTCTCTCCCCCACATCTCCACTGATCTCTCCCCCACCTCTCCACTCATCTCTCTCCCCCA